>NC_068280.1:10275552-10575552 GCF_025860055.1 Xyrauchen texanus | reverse complement strand
GGTAATTATGATCCTGCTTGTGAATTTTCACAGAGCATCATGTAGATAACCTGTCCTTTTGTACAAAATGAGTTAGTCACAAATTATTTTATTACTGATTACAAAATTGTGTGGATCTTAAATATTCCTTATATTATGTTATAATTAATTTTACTACGTCATGCAGAGCTGAGTAATCACTATCACACAAGCAACAGCGAGAGAGAAGCAGGCTATTTTATTTATAAGAAGTTTTTCGCACCTGCATTCAAGTCTACATCTTGATGTACTCCTTCCTCATGATCACACAGTGATGTCATCTGCTGAATGGGAGGCTAAACACTATTAAATTGTGACGAGACTTGCGCTGTGCATCCAAGCCATACGTGCATCACAAGCCAATCAGCTATTTAACCCTTTTCAGTGAATCACACCTGCATAATCCTAAATCTTTATTTCCAGGTTTATATTTGTAATAGAGATTTTTGAACTCAAAACTATGGGTTTATGTTTACTCTTATAATAATTTAATGTAGTTTTGAGTGTGACTATGGTTTATGGAGGGTGTAGCTGTATACTGGGTTGGAAACCTCAATGATTAATAGTGGTGTTTTCCTTATTACATCACGTGTTGTTCTGAAAGCAAAAAGAAACAAATTAAACATGGAATGTAGGCTGTCATCCACGCATCCTGACCAAAGCAAAGCGGGCACATTAACTTGCGTGATTAACCGAAAGTGAAGCACTTCCGGCTCGTGATGCGCAAATGGCACGCACGCGCTGCTCGAGTCTGCCGGGTATCCTGCAGTCTCGTCACATTTAACATTTTTGATTAGCCTCCCATTCAGCTCATGAAAACATGCTGCATGATCATGAGGAAGGATTGCATCAAGATTTAGATTGGAATGCAGGTGCGGAATTTATATAAATAAAATAGTCAACTCCTCTCTCGCCGTTGCTGTCCTGCCACTGATTACCTCTGATTGCCACTGATTACCACATCATTGGCACGTGGATTACAGTTACCTAATTTTTGTGTCCTGTTTACCTAACACCGTTACAAGTGATCCGTTACTTCCCAAACCTTGTTGTATGTGATGACACTGAGGTTGTTTGTACAGAATGCTCTGCTTGTTCCATGTCAGCATTGATAAATAAATACCCATGTGATATATATATTGCGTGTATATAACACTATGTGTCAACTCCATGAATGGTATGATTACTGTAACCATAGTTGTTGATGAGAATGTTTGTTTTCTAGCCATAAGGCCTTACGAATGAATCACAAGCAATACATGATGTGGAAGGAAATGATTAAGTATCTTTCTTCAATTAGTCCCTTTGAAAAATCTTGATAAATATATTTAGACAACAAGCAAGCAAACTCAAGCAAACTGATGGTTTCTAGCACAGACGACTGCAGTTATGACAGTGTACATCTGAAAGTGAAGTTAGAAGAGGTGTTGGAAGACATTAGACTTACATTGTTCATGTACTCACTCAGCAGGTCTTGCAGGGCCTGGCGCACAGCGTTACACTCAGCTACAATGCGTTCACGGCGGTCATCGCGTGTGCAGGAGGAATCGGCCATCAGGGCGGCGCCACTGATTATGCTCTCCAGACGTTCCTCCAAGGACGGCCTGAAGCGAGCCTCACTGAATGTAAGTGGATCCAGAATGATCTTATTCTGAAACAGAAAAAGATCACTAGGGTTATGAATTGAGCTCTAAAACACTTGAAACAATAATCTTTTGTTATAATCTTAAAGGTGTAGTATGTAACTTTTTTCCAACTATTAATTGTTACACTTTTCTTTCTCTTTCTCTCTTTTTTTTTTTTTTTTGGAACAATAATTACTCCTATCCCAGTTTAGGAAGCCATTGACCTGAGTCATCGAAGACAAATTAAAACAAAGCTGTAAGTGATACAAATACAGTCTATTCAATTGGTTATGCTGCAGTATAGCGTGGTTTTGATTTTGAGGCAGGAAAATTACATTACATTTACGTTTACATTTATTCATTTGGCAGATGCTTTTATCCAAAGCAACTTACAAAAGAGGAAAATATAAGTGAATCATCTTAAAGAGACAGTGGTATGATAAGTGCCATACTACAAAGTTTCACTAGCATCAGAATAGTACACAAAACATATTTAAGTGGAACAAGAATTATTAATATATATATATTTTTTTTTTATATAAAAAAATTATATATATATATATATATATATATATATATATATATATATATATATATATATATATATATATAATATTTTTTATAAAAAATAAAAAATATCTTTACAAAAATAGTAATAACAAATAATTCAGTAGACAAATAACAACAAAACAAGGGTTGTAAAAACTCTGATTGAAGCTTAAGTCACAACATTGTATTGATCAGACTGTATTTCCTCTCAGTCATGTTACATGGTAAATTAAATATGGCATCTACCCTTTGCATCAAAGGTCAATGCATAGGTTGAGTTGCCAAAAAGTGAAAAAAACTGTGGCTCTGTGGCACTTTCATAAGATTGCTCTGTTTGTTTGTTCATGTAACCAGCTTGTCAGAGGGAAATAGGGTCAACTAAGGTATATTGTAATAGTGTAGTACAGCATAGAGTACAGTATATTGCTCTATTATAGTAGCACCACCATAGAATATTTGGGTTACGGTTGGGGTTATATATAAAACAAACAACCTCCTTTTTTGAAAAGCTTCAAATGTCTTAGTCAACCAAAATGTCCATTAAGTAGATTTTTTTTTCCTTGATCAGATTGTAGTTATTATCGTTTAGCAGATAGGAGATTAACGCTGTCCACTGTGGACTTTTAAAGACACTCAGAGAGTCCTATATATAGAGGCTGCTGTAAGGTGACCTTCAAGGCCTCAGTTACAAACACATTGAGATTTAATGGGGCTTTTAAGTATGGGATGAAGACTCAAGAACACCCTTCCTTTTTATTATTAAAAAGTTGCTACCAAATACAGGCTTTATGATGTCTAGGGCTTGGATGGGAAAATTACCATATTGATAGTGGCAATATTATGTTTTACTGCTAAATGTGAATACAGCTTCGGCAGCAGTTAGTATTTTGTGGACTTTGGCAGAGCAGATGAGGTGGAGGTGGCATTTAGAGGAACTGGAAGCGTTGAGAGTCTGTGCCCTTTGCTTTGGTGACTAATATTCAGAGAGTCACTTGTGCAACTTAGAACTAGAACTTATTAAAAGGATGGTTCATCTGAAAATGAACCATCATCATTTTTTACACATCCTAATGTAATTCCAAACCTACATTACTATCTTTCTTCAGAGGAACACAAATGGAGATGTAAGGGACTGACAGCTTCAGTGAACATTCACGTTAAAAAAGATCCAATGAAAATGGTGGCTAAGGCTGGAATTCTGCCAAATATTTCCTTTTCTTTTTTTTCTAGTTTTTTTTAATATTAGCATATTTGTTTGGAAGGCTATGAGGATGAGTAAATGATGACAATTTTTACTTTTGGGTGAATTATTCCTTTAATAATCATTTCTCAGAATATGCTTCCTATGTCTTGTACACGTCAACAGGCAAGAAACGATTGGGATCAGGTGCTGATCCCATAAGCTAGCAAGGTCAGCTAACATCAATGCAATTAGAAGGGAAAAACAGCTGTCCCATAATAATGTGTTGCCATGGAGATCAACATTAAAAAGCAGCAGCAATCCTGGCCATTTCAATGTTAAGAATGTGGACATTTCTTGGAGAATCAAGATTCACCACAAATAAATCTTTTGGCTCTTTTGTGAGCTTGAACAAGATGCAAAATCAAAATCTAGTTTGATATGTCTGATTGGAAAGCAACAGGTAAAACTGTTGCTGGACCGAAGCCATTGTTAAAAAACTGAGCAGATTTATTAGATGCACCAGAGTGTGACTCATACGTTGTTGGCATATTCTGGTAACAAAAACATGAAATAGCCTTCCCAATGCACTTAACTGACAGTTTATTCCGTGTAAAATAATTACAAAACTTGATTGTATCCCTTTTTTTACTTATTTACAAGTAGGTTATATATGTAAAACAAGGGATAGTTTGCAGTCAGCCAGTCATTATCGAAAAATAAACTTTGACAGAGTCACAAGGACCCCAAAGGTCTTCTATCACCCTGAAAGGGTTTATTTTGCAATGCTGACCAGATGACTATACATTATCCCGTTTATTACATGGCTACCTACCAAATAAATAAATGGACATGAAATAGTGAGTTACGTTGAATTAATTTTATTGTATGAGAATAAATAAATCTCTAAGTCTCAAGAAACAACTGAATTCAACATATGGTTTGCATAAGAGTTCTGTTGGTGTTTATTTTGTGAAAATGAGCGTCTGGCAGCTCATTATCCCGCTTATTAGACTACCTGCAAAATAAATAAATATCTAGACATGAAACATGTATTTAAGTATAAATTGTTTTGTTTGTTTACTTGTAGAAAAGTACCAAGATGCTTTGATATCACTTAATCCCCTGATGTGCGGTTGTTTATTAGAAATATCAGACAGGTAAGTACTAGATGGTGTGATTGACTAATCAAAATTGAGTATTCCAGAGAGCCATGTAATACTATTATTTAATACATTAGGCATCATGAACAAAGAAGTACAATGCTTTTTATTAAAAAATTTTACAGCATTTATTAATCTTGTTTGATGTCAATTTATAAATGTATTATTATGTATTATTAGATCATAATGGATTAAACAATTCTAAATTAAATTATTCAGTCATTCAGGTACTTTGGCATGTAATCTGTTGCATAATCAAATTGGGTACTCTCTCTATAAGAAGCATTTAGATTAACTCAGTTGTTTTGTAGGTGAGCTGGTTACACTGCATTGTGCAACAAGAGTGTTCTTGAAACCTTCCTCCTCCCCAGCACCACTGGTCTAGATCATCTTCAAGGGGATTGTATGTCCCTGTATGTCTAATTGTGCCGCAGCTGCATGATGGAGCATATCTTAGAGGCATGGTACTCAATAGGTGACATATGGGTCCAAACCATATTTTTTGGTCTGCGGGTTGTTGTCGTCACGTTAAAATATTCAATGTGTATGAGATAATTTACGGTAATTCTCTGTAATAATAAACTGATGAAACATTAAAGAGGAAAAGAAATGGCAAACCGATATATAAATCTGATTATAAGCCGCTTTAAAGAACATGAGTGCAGGTTCAGTCCGCACACATGCGTTGATAATAGTTTGTGCGCGCTCTCAGTCTGTCTTCCACACCTGCTCGTCACTACCATAGCGTGTTTCACAAGAGTGTCGGGTGACAAATGAACTCAACAGAGATATACGGTTGTCACAAACAGTAATAACAGGGAAGAAAGGTAATCTTGCAATAGCGGAGTTAAGACAACATCACCCAAATGCTTAATTTTATTGATTTCATTACTTTCCTAAAAATAACTCTGAAAAGAGGGTAATAGATAATGATGTCTCATTGAAGCGCTTTTGGAGCTTGTATTGGATATAATGTCTTGTTTTGAGGGCACTGTATCTCTGGTGTGTGTGTACATGTTATGCTACATTCTGTCCCCACAAGGATAGTAAAACCTGAGATCAACTACATGGTGGGACCCAGCCAACGGTCCCCACAGGGAAATGGCTTAGTAAACATACTAAATAATGTTTTGTTTTTTTGGGAAAAAGTAAAAATGCAAAAAAGTTTCTGTGAGGGTTAGGTTTAGGGGTAGCATTAAGTTAGAGCAGTGTATCCCAACCACTGTGCCACGGAAAAGATTGTCAGGTGTGCCGTGGAAAATTATCAGATTCCACAAAATAAAATTCCTAACAGTGCGATTAAACTTTGCAAAAGGTTGCATTGGTGCAACTACAGAGTTGACTGACTCTCTGATTGTGCTCTGTTATTTTTTGTTCCATATGAGAAATATCAAAGGGCAAACATTACAAACGTGAAATGAAACAGCTTTACCCGGATCAGTCAGTGCTGCTCAATGGAGAGATCAGCGCAGAGATGTGCATTTACACGTGGACCGGTTTCGTGGTAGGTCCAAACCAACGGGGGAGGAGTTTCTACAAACATGGTGACTAGGGCAGAGGGGCCCAAGGATGATGCAGTTTACCAACAATGAAACGATTTAGCGGAAGATATACATTGCATGGGGTTATCTACGGAGAACCAGCACATGAGGAGCACCTATCCCAGTACAGGGCTTAGTCAGCACATGTACTGAGCCAGGGGCGTAGACCCCACCCTATAATCAAAACAAGCAAGCACAACCCCACTAATATTTATAGTATGATCAATGGAAACATGTAAATGCTTAACACTGCAACAAGGTGTTTAAACAGTGCCAGTCCTGCACGAGATACTGAAGAACAGCGAGACACAGCGCAACAGTCAAAGACATTCGCCCAGCATGTGGGAAAACAGAACAAATGTGCGCAAAAACATGTTTGGTGTGAAAGGACCCTAACTTGTCCGTTCGTGCTTGTCTGTAAGTGAGAACGCCTGCGCGAAACATGTTTGGTAGGCCTGTTTCTTTTTTTCATTAATAACAAACCCGAAACCGACCCAAAATCCTACTTGAAAAACTGACCCGAACCTGGTCCGAAACCCGTCAGGTTCTCGGGTCCCATTGGGCCCGGGTCGGGTTGCAGACCTTTACTCATTACATGATTGCCTGTGTGATATCCTGTGATGACTGGCCTTATTCTAGAGGCCACTTTGTCACTTTGCAGATTTTTACACATCCAGTGGTGATGCACTGCAGGGCAGCACTTAGGTAATGCATACAAATGACTAGCACTACAAACTGAACAACTGGTCAGGAAGAAACAATATTACTGATTGGAATGAACTATCAAATTTGTGGTATGACTTTAATTGAAGCCTATGTATAGTATATAAAAATGGCATACTGAAGCCTGTATACTGTATATTGTAATGCATTCATAATGCGTTAAAAAATGTTACAATGTGTTATGTTCTCAAGTGTAACCACAGTTATAATAAATTACAATACAATTAAAACACTTATTAATAGTAATATAAGTAAAAAAAAAAAAAATTATGCATGACATATTGCATGACATATAACTTTGCATGTTTCATATTTATATCCAGACTGTAACAAAAATCAAAATCAGGGGTTTAAACTGTATTCAGACATGTCCCACATTTTGACAACAGGGCTGAAAAACAACACATAAAAAATTTAGTTTTTGTCCCTAGGTATAGGTCACAGTACTACCTTTACTGTAGTTAATAGGGTAAATAGCTGTAAAATGGCAAGTAAATGACTATAATATCATCATTATATTATATTATAAAATGAATATAATGAATATAATATTTATAATATTATATTCAAAAAAGTTTGGTATTGGTGTTAAGATAAACTGTGTACTTGGCAATTATTATGAACAGTAATTTTGGCACTGTTCCCTTTCTCTCTCTCTCAGCCTCTCTCCACCCCCGGCAGGAGGAGACAAACTTTACCTCAGGTGCAGGCCCTGACACCAGGCACCAGACTGAGGGAAAGCTGAAGGGAAAACATCAAATTAAGTAAATGCAAGCCATAAACAAGACAATAATTAAAGAAACAAATTGTGTGGAGAAATAAGAAAAACTTGGAATTTATTGAAAGTATGCGATTACATTTTACATTGGGGCTGTTCACAGAGGATTTCTTTTTTTTTTGAGCCATCAGTGTTGCGTTATTACGAAGTGTCAAGTTAAAAGTGATTAAACTTTTTAAAAATGTGTCTTGAGACCCGTGCATTCCTTATTCCATTTTGCTTTGTCTTGCTGCTTTAGGCAAAAATACTTGTCTTATGTGAATAGGCCACAGTTAAAGGAGATTTTGGGAAGTATTTGGTATGATGACTTCAGGACTTTAACATTGATAAAATAACCAAAGTTCAGCCATGCAACTCTATGAGGCACAAGCTGATAGGTCCTCTGACTTAGTAGCCAGTCAACTTGCATCTCTCTTTTTGACTAACATTTAATAGCTCAGTTTCTTTTGAGTATGTTTTGAGAGTTTTTCTCGCTCTATTTATCTCTCTCTCTCCCTCTCTCTGAAACACACCTCCAGCCCAGATCCACATGCCTAGATCTGCTACATGGGGATGTCTATTTGTGCATCAGAATGTAATACATGCTCGATGCAGCATGTCTTGCATTTTGTCTAATTGTGCAGCAGCATCAGCATGTCCACATACTAACTCAGTATGTATTTGTATTTTCTAGCAGTAGCAAGTCCGTACTTGCTCTGTAGCAGCAAAAGGGTGACCTACACAATATTAGGCAGGTGGTTTTAATGTTGTGGCTGAGTGGTGTATATAATTACAATATGTCATTATACAGTTTCCCTATTCTTGTCATGCTCCAATAAAAATTATAATAAAACAAATAACATTTTTCTTCAATGTGTTTAATAATAATAATGTATATACTATTGTACATATAATGATATATGGGACGATTACAGCTAATTTCTGTACAAAAATCAGAGTAAGGTCTAACATTGCAGGAAGGCAGTTATTTATTTTTTTTTTTTAAAGAAATGTACATATTTTAAAAATACTAACCTACAAATAAATGTATAAATAAATAACTACATAAAATTGTGATACATTTTTTATTTGACTATGTTGTATCCTATTCGTGAAAAGTATTTTAACTATGTATGAAAATATAAAATGCAATTAATTACAAAGAGTATTATACAGCATTATTAATGAGGTTTTTGATGCATTATACATAGAGACTTCAAGTAGTAAAGTATTACTAAACTGTCTTTGGAGTAAGGCTACACTATGCACTAACATGCAATATGCCCAATATGTGCCTATACGTACATAAGGAGAAATGAAATAACTATGAAAAGCTATTCTGGAGGGTATCATCAATTTGTCAACGATTACATAATTAGTTCTGATTGATTACTGAGGAGTACACAAACTTTAGTAAAAAATAGATCATGATGGGCCAGATGCAATCAAAGTTTTGATTTTTCTAGTGTCCCCATAATTCAAATCGCTTAAAAATCATACTAAACAATGTTTTATTGAAAATGTAAAAATGCAGAAGGTTTTCTGTGAGGGTTAGGTTTAGGGGTTGTGTTAGGTTTAGAGGATAGAATCTATAGTTTGTACAGTATAAAATTCATTATGTCTATGGAAAGTCCTCATAATGATAGGTAGACCAACATGTGTGTGTGTGTGTGTGTGTGTGAGCGTGTATTTATCACTTTGTGGGGACCAAATGTCCCCATAAGGATAGTAAAACCCGAAATGTTTGACCTTGTGGGGACATTTTGTCGGTCCCCATGAGGAAAACAGCTTATAAATCATACTAAATTATGTTTTTTGAAAATGTAAAAATGCAGAAAGTTTTCTGTGAGGGTTAGGTTTAGGGGTAGGGTTAGGTTTAGGGGATAGAATATAAAGTTTGTACAGTATAAAAACCATTATGTCTATGGAAAGTCCCCATAAAACATGGAAACACAACATGTGTGTGTGTGTGTGTGTGTGTGTGTGTGTGTGTGTGTGTGTGTGTGTGTGTGTGTGTGTGTGTGTGTGTGTGTGTGTGAGTGTGTGTGTGTGTGTGTAAATAGTGTAGGATTGCCACTTACTCCTCTCACATAATGTGACAGGTTGTTTGTCAAAGACGGTATAATGAGGAAGCATGCAGGAGAGCAGTGCATTCAACGCAACCTACTTCTTACACTGTGATTAAAGTGCTTTGGACTGAGAGGCTGAAAAAGAGGAAATTATGGGGGGAATACAGAGCATGCTAGACCAGTGACTAGTCTGTGCAGGTTATTAATGACTACTGACTATGTAGTGTGTCTCTAATTTTAGCTGAAGTTCAGTAAACCGCTTGCCTATATTCACTGTTTCTCATTCACTAAATGTGTGCAAGCATATATTGTAATAACTTTATTATTATTATTAATATTATTATACAAGATATTAATAATAATCACCACCATAACCATAATAATGTAATAATTTAGTATTTGATAATAATAAAATATAATAAAAGTGTATTATAATTATTATTATTATTATTATTATTATTATTATAATCTGAATGACTAAACCTCAAATTGTTATTCCTAATTTTAGAGTGTACATTTTTGCTCTGGGATAGATTCGGCATAACAAGACAACCGGTCAGGTGTTTCTTGTCTTTATATGGATCATTATTGTGTGTGTATTATGCCAATAACTAGGGGTATGCAGTAAAGCCATTATCTGTATCTGAACCTGTTGCTATGACAAAATTATCTGTCGCTGTATTTGGATAGATCTGGATGTGGGTGGGAACAAGAAGTGCGTTAACATGAAATGAAAAGCCCATTTTCAAAAATACATAAAACATGTATACATAAAATATGCCTTGTAAAGACCAATTCATAAAATAACAATAATACTTATTAGTATTATTGTTATTATTATTATATGAAAATGCCGTTACAAGTCCACAAGACCAGAGGGTGTCCCATTTGACATTTTAGCACTCCGAGAGCTGCTCGCTAGCCCCCCCAGCACCCCCAATGCGCCCTTTGGCTAATCCCACATCAGTGTGGGCTCCACAGTGGACTATTACACAACAGTCCTCGCTACTGATCCTCTCCACCAATCACAGCGGACTGGAAGAGGAATAATCAAGGGTTGCAGATTAAAAAAATATTTTTAGAATAATTTTTTACCTGCTGTCAACAGTGGATCACTTGGTTATCGTGTGTAGATATTATCACTTTTAAATCTGATGTGTAGAACTTTTTTTAGTTTTCCAGAGATATGGAATTACTTCTATTCAGTTTATTGAATAGTTTTTTTCTTGCAGAAGTTTCACATTCATAAACGTAAGTAACATAACATTAAACCTTTGCTATTGTTGTTTCAAAGAAAATGTTAGAATTATTGTAAGTCTCTAAAATATCAAGACAGGAAGGAATAATTTAATGTACATGGCTGCAGCTTGTAAGATTGATTATATTTATTGATATAGCAACATTCGGTCTAACAGTGATATTTACACCTGCAGAAGTGTGGCTGTTTTGTGAATATATGGCGGTATGTTCTTTCTATACGTTTTACTGTATTCTAAGAACCTTTAACCATCCATTTGTCTGAATTATGTTAATTTGTTCTATAAAGATTTAAAGCAATGGGTATTGTTGCTGTAGTTATATGAGCACTTTGTTTTTCAAAGGTTCTTGTTTAAATGATCTAATGCTTTATTGTCAGAGTGTTGCTTGAAATTATTCAATAAAAACAAATACTTAATAGTGAGTTTAAAGTGTGTTCCTTTACCCTATCTATCAATGCCATGACTTTTTCAAAAAAGCCTTGAAGTCTGTCCCAAATGCACACTCGGTCTGCATGGTCTGCACTCAGAGGAAGACCACAAGAGCAGAGGGTGCCATTTGGGACAGGGCCAATTTCTGCTGAAACAAAATTTGTGTTTATATCTTTGAATGTATAACATGTAAAGTTATTGAGACCTATAAAGCACACATTTTGGCAAAACTACATTACAACATTACAAACATTAAAATAAATGAAAATAAATCAATATAGCCTACAAACAAAGCACAGTGAGTATAGAAGATATTTTTACAATAAAATCAAGGCTAATTTTGTGTGCACATATTTTATCATGATGTGGAAGGCATCATTATTAAGATAAATGACATCTGATAATTAGCAAATGCAGTGGAATAAATGGCAAGAGCAAGCGAGAAGAGAAAAATAAAAGAATGAGAAAGTTAGGATGTACAATTTATGGAACATTTAAACCACAATGGAACATTTATTTAGTTACTTATTGGGAAATATAGAATTAACCAGATAATTACCTTAATATGTGATGTAGATATAAATGAATCGTGTGAAACATTAACAGACATTTGAAAACATTGTAAATGTGTATGATATATTATCTTATTTAATTACTCTTGACTCACTAAACAGAGACTGAAACGCGGCCATTCGATTAGAACTTGAGATCCCACTGTGCTCATTTTCATTTATAAAGTTATCTTTAGTCATACTGGCTTCACAGGCTCACCACTGTGTTGCCATTTTTTGGTATGTTTATTTAAAATATAAAATCTCTGTGCTTGTTTTTGGATAATCAGACTAAATTAGTTTTTTTCATATTATTTGTTAGAATATGTTATTCGTTTCGGGGTCATTATTCATGGGTTTCTGTATAAGGTGTTCATCTTGGGACACATCCCTACCAATTGATAACCACAGGCTGTCTAATTTAGCACAATCCGGATTCATCAATATCAGGACATGGGTATGTACACATTTATGTGTGTTCACATTTGCTGTAAAAACACTTGTAAGGAATAATTAATGAATGAGACCTGCTGTGTTTATGTGTGTGTGTGTTTGTATGTGTGCAACGACATGGTTTGGTGTTAAGGTTAGAGGGCCAGTGCTCTAACAATACACAGCCATCTGATTGAGTCATACAAACACCACCTGCTCCATCTCAGTGCTACAACACAGCCACACCACTTCACTCTTTGATAGAGCACACAAAGTCATTCCTGTACTGCCACAGCAGACTGCCTACATCAAAAGACTCTCTTGTGTGTTGGCAAGCCTTCGCTCCACCACAATGGCTTATGAAATTTTCCACAGGCATTCATATGTTTGCTTGTTTGTTTGTTTGATTTTTTTTTTAAGTCCTCACAGGCAGTCGAGTAAAATAGTTCTTCTTAAGCTAAAGTAGCCAGAGTAAACTCATTTCACTGACAGCTTCAAATGAAGAATGACAAACCGTGTGTAAAAAACAGTTCTGTGGCTTGTCAAGGAGATTTTAAAGACGACACAGAGTCTCATTAAAATTGCTTAGCAAGGACCAAAAAGAAAGGAGAGGAGTGAAACTAAAATGAGTTGTTGCATTTCAGTAAACACAAAAATATGTAAAAGACAACATGTTTTAAATGTAGGCAAAAACCTTACAGCATATCCAGAGAACTCTTCAAAAACAGGCTTGATTCATTACTACAAAAGGGGGTCGTAACATACTCATTATTATGATAAATATGTTTTATTAGTATTATTGTTTTCCATAAGGTCCACTTGTAAGCCGAAAAGGATTTTGGAAAGAGACTGCTTAAAAGGTATATGAGAGGTCAAAGGATTGGGAGCAAACCACAAAAATGCATAAGATATGTGAATGCATTTACGCAGCCTAGGGTATATACTGTAAGCTCCATGAGTCAAAACAAACACATGGGCAAGTAAGCGTTACCCTACTCTGATAGAGCAGAGCACAGTGGGAAAAGGCATTGATGTCATCTGTCTAGCACACACAAACTCATGGGGGAAGGAAAGAAAGAGATAGTGAGAAAGCTTTATAATGGCATCCAGGAGCATACAACACACTCACAGCAGGAGAGCACCATCTCTCCGGCCATCCTGAGGTGTAGATTTGTTCTTTCTATGGTACCACCCTCGGTTTGTGTTTACAGCAAGTGGTGAATGCTGAATTGCAAGCAAAAAGAAAAAGGCTCATTTATACTTCTGCATCAAACCTATTGCATATGCTCCATGTAGTGGTCAATGCGCTGGTTTGCATTTATAGTTCTGTGTTGGTGTGTCTGCTTCGTTTTGTGAATGCACAGCCAAAATGCTATTGTATTGACAAAAATGCATTTTTTTTTTTTTTTAAATAACTGTATGTTTAATAAATAAACAAAGGCAATGCAATGGTATTTGTGTATTCAAAAGTATTTATAAAATTATTAAAACATTAAAACTATTGCATCAATATAATATTTAAGTACATATGATTTATTATACATGTTGCCTGCCATGGAGAGAGACAATAAATCAGGCACATACTGTATGATTGCTTTTGACTCGCTTAAATAATAATAAATGCATATTGTGGCATACTGAAAAAATTATAAATAAAATCAAATAAAAAAATAACTGCTTGCTTGACCAACACACAATAGGTGTTGTTTTAATGCTTAAACTCTTTACTATGCATTTAAGCAAAATAACCAGTTATTATCTGTTGTCAAATTAGAAGTGTTCTGTTTCCATAACTTATGAAATATGATTATTTACACTATACAGTCAAACATACAGTCAAAACATCATACAGATCGTAAAATTCTCGTGTAGAATATGACAAATATCGTTTCACTCATATACAGTACATGATATATAGAGAGTTAAAGGCCAGAGAAAAAAGCACAGTTTATTACATGTAAACAGATGTGTCTTTTGTCACATTTACGCTTGTTCATATAAAACAGACTATAAAAACAGCAGATGCTTAAAAAAATTAAACGGGTTAAAACAAAATGTGACACAATCACTGATTAGTGAATATAGATGCATAGATAAAATAATCTGAATTAAATAAAATAAAATGTGATGCTACCACAGATATTTTTTTTGTCATGCTGGGGGTGGTCTCTGGTAACACAGCGGACCAATCACAGCTGTTGTTATCAGCATAGACACAACATTTTGAAGAGGTTCACGTCAGGCTATGCCATAACCAACGTAGTGATGCGTAGCCTAAACCGTAGCTTCGAAACAGAAGTATAAATCACCCTAAAGAGAACCCAAATCCTCAAAAAATATTACTAATATGAATAATAATAATAAAATAACATTAAGAAAATGGCATTGGGTCAAAGTAAAAATTGCCAGAAGTAAATGGTTAGGCTATTTTATTATTATTATTTTTTTTTTTTATTATTATTTTACTTATTATTTTACATGCAGTATCAAGCCATAATACATTGTATATATAATGTTTATAATAAACTTATATTTTAACTTGTATTTTTTAAGCAAATATTAATACAAAATTCAAAATGTATTATTTCCATATCAAAGCAACTCCTTCACTTTCAGACTGTGTAATTTTATCAACTGTGAGAATTCGATCATCTTGCTCTAAAATGCATTCATCTTACATTAATAAAACTTAATTTTGTTATTTATTCTTCCCATACAGTGCTATGCAAAGTGTGAACTGTATCACAACAACAGTTTTGGCAGAAAAGTGTATTATATATTGAATGTCACAGCTTGCTGAAGTCACAAAAAATCATTATTATTATTATCATTATTTAGTACTACTACTACTACTACTACTACTTACTAAAAACAATTTCAAGAAAGAAAAAAAAATAATATATATATATATATATATATATATATATATATATATATATATATATATATATATATAACATCAAAGTAAAGTAATAACAACCCATAAGCACTTTATTGTGTGGTTAAGGGAGAGAACAATAATGAGAAAAAAAGTAAACACAGTGCTGACAATATTTAGGATTAATTTGGGGTTGAAAGCATGAGGAATAGCCATGCAGAGATCAGAAATTCATCAGAGACAAAAGAGTTGTTTCTTAATCTGCATCAGTGCGGTTCATAAATCTTTGCTTTTCCTTTCAAGATAAGAGGCATTGGGGAAATAAGTTGGCTGAAGACTCCACAAGAAACACTCCAAAGTTAAAGATTGTCTGATGGAAAATGTGGAGACACTCCACAATACCATCAGAAGTGTAATAGTAACAGAAGCAGAGGTTGGTAGTAACATGCTACATTTACTCGAGTAACTTCTTTAAGAAAAAAAAGACGTTTAGAGTACCGGTAGGTTTAAAAGTGGGTACTATTTACTCTCACTTAATTAGAATTATACTTATCTATTTTTTACTTTCACTTCTTTACAATGGGTGGCGTACATGTCATTACAATACTGGGTTTAATTTTAATTAATGTATTATTTATTGAGAGATTATTGAATGGGACTTTTACGAGAGCGGAAGTTCACACAGCTGCACGCACTGAGCTGGTGTCACAGACTGTCACTCAACCACTGCTGCAGCATCAAACTCTTCAAAGTGAAACACTTTCTTCACTCCTCACAGTGAAAACATTTTATATTCGTCATGCAATGCATTTAACACCAAGACAAGCTGATATTTCAAGAGTAAAATCACAGCTCCAACTTCTCCAATGAGTGGCTCACTCAGAATACAGACACCTGAAAAAGCGCACTAAATAGTGGATAGGGGCAGTTTCAGACACATGATTGGGGTTGGTGCCCTACTCACTAGGCTGCGTATATGCATTTACAGAGCAGCGGAACTGCTGTGCAGAATTAATTATCTAAATACTTACGACACTGAAAACTGAATTACACTGAAATAAGAATCCACACAAGACTTTAAAAGCTATGAAATAGCGAAAGAAGGAATTAATAAAGCATGCTTGCTTTGGTTTATATTTTAACATTATACTGAATATATAATGTCCTTGTGGGACATTGTCACGTTTTCACTGTAATAATTACTAGAAATGTTTCCAAACCTCTCTTATTATCAATTTCATCCAGATCAGACAAGAGGCCTTAAAGGGATAGTTCACCCAAAAATTACAATTCTCATTATTTACTCACCCTCATGCCAACCCAGATGTGCATGACTTTCTTTCGTCTGCTAAACTCAAACAAAGATTTTTAGAAGAATATTTCAGCTATGTAGGTCCATACAATGCAAGTGTATGGGTTGCAACATTTTAAAGTTAAACAAAATCACATAAGTCAGCATACAAGTAATCCATTAGACTCCATTGGTTAAGTCAGTATCTTCAGAAGCGTTGTTGATAGGTGTGGATGAGAAACAGATCACTTTCACATTCTTCTTCTTATGTTTTTAGTGATTCACATTCTTCTTTGCATATCGCCCCCCTGCTTTCTGGCAAAAAATAGCAAATATTGATCTGTTTCTCACCCACACCTATCATATCACTTCTGAAGACATGGATTTAACCACTGGAGTCTTATGGATTACATTTATGCTGCCTTTATGTGCTTTTTGGAGCATAAATATTTTGGCCTACAGAGCTAAAATATTTTTTTAAAATCTTAATTTGTGTTCTACAGAAGAAAGGAAGTCATACATATGGCATGAGGGTGAGTAATTGATGAGAGAATTTTCATTTTTGGGTAAACTACCTCTTTAAAGTGATAGTTCAGCCATAATTTAATATTATGTCATCATGTCTCTACCCTCATGTCGTTCCAAACCAGTGTGATGCTTTGCATTATGTGGAACACAAAATATGTTAGACAGAATGTTAGGGACTGACAGTCTCAGTCACCATTCACTTTCAAAATATATAGAAAAATAAAACACATTCACTGAAAGTAAATAGAGACTCAGGCAAACATTCTGTCTAATATCTACTTATTGTGTTGCATGGAAGAAAGAAAGTCATAAGGTTTTGGAATAACATGATGGTGAATGATGACAGAATTTTCATTAATATTGATAATAATAATACTAATTCTGTAATACAGGTTCAATGTGTATTATGTAATGGGATATAGGGGAGTAAACGTCTATCATGTCCTTTGTGACGAGTTACTCGCTACTTGAGTATTCTTTTAATTGGATACATTCTTACTCTTACTCAAGTAATTATTTATGTTAGTACTTTCACTTCTACTTGAGTAATTTTTTTAAGTAATTGTAATTTACTTGAGCACAGTTTTTGGCTACTCTACCCACCTCTGAGCAGAAGTCATCAAACATCTGTGTGTGTGTGTGTGTGTGTGTGTGTGTGTGTGTGTGTGTGTGTGTGTGTGTGTGTGCATGTTTATGTGGTTTACGAGGACAATTTCTTAGGTTACATTTCTAGTGTCCCCATAAATTAAATAGCTTAAAAAACATATTAAATGATGTTTTATTGAAAATGTAAAAATGCAGATAGTCTTTTGTGACGGTTAGGTTTAGGGGTTGTGTCAGGTTTAAGGGACAGGATCTATAGTTTGTGCAGTATAAAATCATTATGTCTATGGAAATCCTCATAATAATAGGTAGAAGGTAATAATGTGTCTCCACATAGTTAGCACAGAAGGACGTATCAAGAACTCTGCATTCATAATACATTTCATTAACTTTCACTCCAAATGGCAAACTGATGGTAATCAACATGTGTCATTTGAGAGAAGAAAAAAACACAAAAAAAACCATCAGTCACACAATTCATCCTCCAATCACAGAGACAGGGACAAAGGCAGTCTTTAAAAATGGGTTTGAAAGGGCACAAAGCCCCATGGGAGCCTCTGGGAAACAGCTTGTTTGAATAAGAGAGGGATAGTAAGGAGGAGAACGAGTGCCTGGGGAATAGCCCCTATTGTTATTCCATTTGGTGCTTATTGCAAGCATAAGAACTGAGTGACAATCTACGAGGACAGAGAGAGAGAGCGAGAGAGAGAGAGCAGAACTTGGCTTTTGGTGGATGGAATAGCGGATTCCAGCTTTTGTGATAGAGACATTGTATACTCAAACCCTAAACTCAAACCCCAAAAATGGGTCACATGTCTATTCTAATAGCATCACAGATGGCAGTGAAAAACTATTCTTTTTGCACATAGAATAGAAGAACAGGGAGCCCTGCAACAGATGGCATGGCCCCCACAGGGCCCCCAGAGAGCCACCCACTGAACGTTGAGTCAGTCTGGGATTAAATGAACAGAGGGAAGCAATTTCAATCTACTACTGAATTTTCAGTGGGATCAGTCTGGTTGAAAATCACTACTCTAACATATGACAGCATATCTACTAACTACTGCCCTTACTCCCAACAAAAGGTCCACCAAACTTATTTTTACACTGCCAAATGTATGGATTGGGGCCCATCCATAATTTTTTGTTTGTCCCAAACTACGTAAATTCAAGCGACTACTGTGCTCACATGTGAAGGCTCAGCAAAGGGGAGCATCAAGGGCGCACAATTGGAGCACAATTCTGAATCTTAAAAAGACAAATGAGACATACAACGGTCTTGTGGACTTCAGAGAAACGCGCGAGCAAAGGTCATGGCCATTTGGGACTTGTCCAAAGGAGAAGCTAGCATCTGTAGAAATTCTGAACACACTCGACAACATGATTCTATTTAAAATATTTACAATACTGTAAAATTTTTATAAAACATTTTTGGGTTCTGCAGAAGACCAATAAGCATTTTAAGCACTCTCTGTTTTTGTTGTTTTGAAGAAGAGATAGGTGACTGTTCTAATCTCTACCAAAGAGGAATGTGACCTTGGTGTGTATACTACATCATAGAACAAACATTTAAGAAATGTCATTCCAGGAGGCCGAACGATCTGGACAAATGTTTCAATAAATCACAGGTTTTGTAAGGACAGAGCAGAAAACTGCCGTTATACTACAAAACTTGGGGAGGTCAGTGGATTTTGCCTGTTATTATGTGGAATGAAAAAGATTCATATGTGATTGTATGGTAACGCTGAAAAAGAAGTCAGCTCTTTAAGGACATTAACTAAGAGTGGTAGTTTTAAAGGTCATCCACTTGGGGTGCATTGTTAGAAGATAAAACAGAGGTCTTAAGGGCTTTTTCTTGTACATCATAGAGTGCTATGTCTGTACTGCACCCTTAGCATTAGCCTGTCTTCCGATCACATCAATATTTAGTGATGAAGTTGCATCTTGGAAGCCAGGCAGATGTATGTTTAGGTTGTGCTTGACTATTGCAAAAACGAAACATGGGGTGATGGCTGACAGCAAGGTTTAGCATCACAGAGATACTAACTGTGAAGAGCTGATCTAGATCTTAGTTTAAAAGGATCACTGGTACAAGGTCTCTGAGACAGATGGTGGTGAATGTAATGTCCTCAGGCGCCATTGCCCTAAGGGTCATAAGGGTCTGTCTTTAGAAGTTAAGTCACAGAGACAATCTGTGATTGATTAGAGCTAATTCTGCTCCAAGTCAATGAAAAGACTAGATGGAGATGAGATGTCTGTCTTTGTTTCCTGATCAAGTGTAGTCCCACATAGCCAGACCTATTAATGCGGCATAGGTCTGGGGTCTATAGCCGCTTCAATTGGCCAAGAACCACCTATTTAGACAGGAAAAGCCATCTGATTGACATGCAAAGCGACCAGTTAAAGTTGGTTTTGTCATTAAGGGGTGTTTAAGGGAGGGGTTTTCAGACATGTATCATGCCATAATTAAAGACCAACATGAAGGCAAAATTAATTTACATAATGGCACATGAGTATCCATGAGTGATTGCTCAGAAAACGCACAGTCTAGTCTAATTAGAGCACAGAAAATTGTATTATAGATAATTTCATAGACATAACTAAGCAAACAAAGCAGAAAAGGCAGCTCTGCTCACGGATATCTGCTTTACGTTCTGCAACATGCCTCAGACGAAACTCTGAATATCTTTAAAATATTTGATGTCGCTAATCAGGCAAACTTTGGCAAATTCTGTCATTATTTTATCCTTTAAAGTGCTCATTCAATGCAGAACTTTGCGAACAAAACTTGGCTCACAGGCGGACTGATAAAACGTCCTTTGTGCGTCTAGAAGTTCCATAAAAGTAGTCAATCAGATTTGCACTAAGTTGATCGAGAAAGCAGATTCCAGATTTGTGCGCTATAAGCATCAGACGGTAAGAGAACAGACTGAGGGCGGTCCGTGGGCATGCCTTCCGAGGCTACATCAAGTGATCCCAGTGGCATGGGTTTCAGCCTCAGAGAGACTTATTTGAATTCCTTATGAACCATTTAAAATTGCTAAATGGCCAAAAACAACTTTTGTTGGAAAACTGTACCATTCAAGAATGGTACAATTGCACAGTGTGTAATATATACTGTTCTGTGATATACTATTTAACATTTTTAGCAGATGTCTATGCTATAATATTCAGTTATATGTTTACTTATTAGCTGTAACACAATGCAGATACTCTACTTGTGTGACTCAGTTATTTATTGAATTTATAATTTATTAATTCAAGAAACCTTGTCCTCATTGTTAACAATTAGAAGAACAATCCTTAAAAGTTCAAAATCGCTTCCATTACTCATGAAACCATTACTTACTCACAATGAACTAAATGCGCTAAAACAATGCACCACAAATAGAGCAGAATTCAAACGTATTTTTAAATATTGAAGATCATTTTAACTTGACATGGCATCTAAAAAAAATGCGCTGTTCCTACGCGAGACGCTAAAAAAGCAGAGAGATTTGGTGCAATGGTCAATGGTGTCCATCTAGTGCATGTTTACATATAAAAACAAAAAATAGCACAGACAGAAATCTACTGTTGTATCTCTCTACATGTATGCTACATTATACCACAAGGCGGCACTGTCGTAAAGTAGGCATTAGTTGAGACCCTGAGAAAAAGAGTGAGAGAGTAAGAGAAGAAGAGATGGTGACTACTGAATGTACCGGACTTGCTACAGTGTTTGCTAGTAAGAACTGTTGTAGTAATGTAAATGCTTCCTGTTGAATTAAACAGCACTTGTTGAACATTCTGGCATTCTTCTACACTACAAACAGCCCCAAGGCGCTCAATGCTTAATTTACCGGCACCTCATTCAAATTTGTATTTATTTATTTATTTTTATCCTCCTTTCTCCCCAATTTGGAATGCCCAATTCCCACTATTTAGTAGGTCCTCTTGATGGCAAGGTTACTCACCTCAATCCGGGTGACGGAGGACAAAGTCTCAGTTGCTTGAGACCGCCATTCCATACATCTTATCATGTGGCTCGTTGTGCATGACTATGCGGAGACTCCGCATGTGGTGGCTCATGCTACCCTCCACGATCCACGTGCCCCATTGAGAGCGAGAACCACTAATCGTGACCATAAGGAGGTTACCCCATGTAACTCTGAGGTTACCCCATGTACCCCATGTAACTCTATGGAGTGGTGGTGGTGTAGTGGCTAAAGCACAGGGCTGTTAATCAGAAGGTCACAGGTTCTAACCCCATGGCCACCACCATTGTAAGGCACTTAACTCCAGGTTGCTCTGGGGGGATTGTCCCTGTAATAATTGCACTGTAAGTCGCTTTGGATAAAAGCGTCTGCCAAATGCATAAATGTAAATGTAACTCAATGCTCCCTAGCAACCGGGCCAATTTGGTTGCTTAGAAGACCTGGCTGGAGTCACTCAGCACACCCTGGATTTGAACGTATTACTCCATGGGTGGTAGTCGGCGTCAATGCTCGCTGAGCTTCCCAGTCTCCTCTCTCATTCTAATTTTTAATAAAGGAAGCCACATGATTGCTCCTATGATTCATCCAATCATTTCAATTTACCTTTTTTGTTTTGGACTGAAGAAAAAATTGCAACCTCAAAGCCAATGATACAGTTCTCAAATTCTCTTTTTTTATGCTGTTTCTAGCTCCTGACACCGACCCCTCCACCACCCCATCTCATTTTCAATTTGGTGTCTGTGCCTCTTCAGTGATAGATTGAATGAAGCACAGTCTTCCATCTCACTGCTTCCTCAATCAATGTGTCGATGTTAGCCTCACCTGTAATCCTTCTGCCTGCAAAAACTAACCAATCCACTTTCTCTCTCTATTTCCCTCTCTCTTTCTTTCCAAAGGGCTGTAACAGTGACTGAACCAACCACCTTACATCTCTTATGCCTGTCTCATCTTTTATTTGTGATGGCCTTGTAGAAAAATAATACATTTCAATAAGATTTGTAAAATCAAGATTTCTCTCAGCATTTGAACTGCATATGCAATTGTGGCATCCGATTCATAAACAAATAATTATTTTGAGGCGGTAATCAACTCACTGACTCAGTGATCCGGTCGCATATGGTTCTTGAGTTAACAACACAGTGAATAGGTTTTCATTCTTGTCCGACTTGAAAGGAGCCACGAATCAGGAGATATGGTGTGAGCAAAGGACTTTACTGATGTGCAACAATTAAAGGTACTATAATAGCCGAAAGTAGCATGTACAGAAAACATATTTTCTGTTTGTATTACACAGTTTGTTTTCAACTCACATTTAAAAAAATCTCCTTTTGTGGCACGCATAAGAATCAAAGTCGTACAGATTTGCAATGACATGAGAGTGTGTAAATTATGACAGACTTAAAACTGAACTAAAAAAGAAAAACACAAAAACAACAACAACGATGAACACTTTTTTTTATCCAGTTTACTGAAGCAAACTGTTCATAGAATTGCTTCCCAACACTAATATGCAATTAGTAATATACAATATACAGTGTACACTACTATTTGCATGTGATTGTACATAAATGCTAAAAAAAAAGAGAAAAGATCTAAATATGACCCTACTAAGGTAGAATATTTTTTCCCAAATCCACAAAGCAGCAGCTGGTTTCTGGTAATGTTTCTAACCTCCAGTGGGAAGAACTGAGATTGTGAATACCCAAGATCCAAGTCACATTTGTGCACACAGTAAGTGCTCCATTAATCAGATTTCCGGCCACTGAGTGCTGCGGGAGCCGAGAAAAACTAAAATCTGAATTCTACACTGCCCTCAAATGACTGTCTCTCCACCTGAGTATCTTGATTTTACATTTTTCAATAGATCCAACTACATCAACAACTGTTGTCTTATATCACTGATTTACATTAAGGAAATGTTCAAAGAATGCTTAGATAAGGAATGTGTAAGCACACATATTTTTGAAACCGACAAGTCAATCCATTGTACAAATGGCTGGGAAATCCCTGTATAATTATGTTGGTTTATTATCATTTCATCCAAATGCAACCAGACATCAGACACATTTCTAAGGGGCGTTCAAAAAGAACGCATTCTTGTGTTAAAAAAACAAAACAGCTGGATGAAGAGCAATGGAAAACCAATTTTTAGATGGCATGTCAACCTAAAACTACAATGCTGATGGTGCAAGACGCTGAAGAAATGTGTTTTGTGTGGTTAATCATTATCTGCCTGAATTAATTATTAATAATGTATAAATAATTAAGGTCCAACTTTATATTAGACGTCTTTAACTACTAACATTAATATGCATACAATACAATGCACTTATTGCAAATACATATTGTTTTCAAAATTCTCACAAGATTCACATTTGCAGTTACTGAGGTAGAGCTTTAGTTTTAGTTATCTTCAATTCAGTTAAAACCTTCATTTCACTTAATTTTATTTTGCTGGAAAAAAATATTTCTTTTTTTTAACGACTGCTTAGATTTATCGAATCAAGTCCAGGGTTATTGTGTGTGTGTGTGTGTGTGTGTAGATAGCTAGTGGAGGGGAAATTATTTTGCCACTCAGATAAAGGATACCATTTTTATTAAAGAAACAATATCAAAATTGGTAAAAAATGACCTGAACAACACAAAAGGGTTAAATGTAAGTACAACGCAACAACAGCAATATTATATATATATATATATATATATATATATATATATATATATATATATATATATATATATATATATTTAAATATATAATTATTTATAATCGCTGTCCGTTCTGCATAACGTGGTGGCTCGTTTGAGCTTATCGCTGCCTATTTGGCCCACTCAGTTCTCCGGATGGACAGTCCACCCCTGATCGGCCCCAAAATGCGTCAGTCCACTGAGAAAATGCCTGGTATTACCAGTCCAGCCCTGATGGTGGGTTATGCTGATTATTGCTATTCTGGTGCTGGCTTATCTGTTGGACCAGCATAACCATGTTGTTCACCAGCAAACCTGTTCCAGTTGACCATCCTAACACATCCCTAGTTTACATAATATAATGTAGAATGTCTTGTCTGTTTGTCTCATTTCAAAGAAAAAAAAATATGTTCTGCCAAAGGCCTATGCTCTTAGCGTGGGCATCACAAAACTCATGTCATCATTTCATCTAAAACACCCAATTTAAAAGCCCACAGGCTAAATTCTATGAGGAAAGAAACAGTTATGATCCGACAAGCCAGCAGCTGGGTTGAGACCAGCTGAGAAAGCAGATAAATCGAGTTATTAGATAGGCATGATCAGGCAATGAGCAGGAGATGGAGTTGAGACCGGAGGCTTGCTTTGATGTAACATTTGGGCAATGGGCGAAAACAACAAGAAAGTCAGGCCTGCCTGCTAATGTTCAGAACTAATACAAAGGGCTATGCCGTGGGTGCAGCACCCAGTCATGTATGTGTACAACTGAGTTTGCCTCCGAAAGGCATGCTTGCTATTGTGATTCTCCAGCCTGGAGTCAGACAGACAGGAAGTGGGGTTACTCACTGTTGTTCAATCTTAACATATTAAGGGTCTCTGCTAAACAGACAGTGAGTCAGCTCTCACAGCACAGTTTCAGGCCTCTGCTTTACGTCACAACATCCTCTGTTGTCATCTCATCCCATAAGGCTATTGCTTTACTGGGACAGTTATGGGTTGAGAGGCTCTTACAGTGACCTATAAAACAGCATAACAGTGCCTTAGACCATTCACAAAGACCGCACGCACAACACTGTATGCAGAAAAAAACAGCTGCAGTGGATATTGGACAGAGACAATCTACAATCTATGTGTCATTTCTATATTCAGTCAGGCAGCATAAAATGTATGTTGTTTGGTGAATCCACTTAGTTGTTTGTAGTCTGTGCAGCAAACAATGCTTTTACAAACCCAAAGCACACCTATACAGTGGCCCCAACATTTTTATATTTTGACACTTAAGTCACACTTAAAAATGTCTCAATTTCATTACTTTAAATGATAAATTATCGAACTAAGTGGCATCTGCAAGCATTTGATGGATTTTTACAGACCGTTTCTCAGAACATATTTGTATTATTCTTATTTTTTTATATATATATAATTCTATTCTATTCTATCTATCTATCTATCTATCTATCTATCTATCTATCTATCTATCTATCTATCTATCTATCTATCTATCTATCTGTCTGTCTGTCTGTCTGTCTGTCTGTCTGTCTGTCTATCTATCTATCTATCTATCTATCTATCTATCTATCTATCTATCTATATACTATACAGTGTGCACAAAGTTCCTATCTCCTGTAAACATTGGTGACCTGATAAAATCATTACAATATTCTGTATAATTAATGGGATACACATGTACAGGTACTGATATTTCCGCAACTAATGAACCAGTAACTAATAAGAATAAGAGGTTAAAATCACTGTTCCGGATCCAAAACGAGAGAGAAGGAATATATTACAGGTTGAGGCACCAATGCAAGTGCAACTTATTTCTTAGCTGTCGTTTTACATTAGGCAGCATAACAGAGAGAGAACTGGCTGGAAGTTAGCATCAAATTTGCAGGTAATTCCAGACCACCTGTGGGCTGCATACATATTTCAAAAGATGTTTCCCCAGGTACAGCAAGGTAAATGCTGTGCGCACTGCTATATATTTAATTGGCGAGCAGAAAGAAGATAGACAGATGAAAGAGTGTCATGAGGGGTCACTTAAACGGATCTGGTCCCACACTGAGGTCACCACCTAGACCAATTTGAAAGTTGAGGATTTGTTTGATTTTTCAAGAGGATGCCAATGAAAAGCTAGAAATGTTATATACTGTCTTATACTGCCTGATGTGCCTCATTAGTTCAGCACCAAAATTGGATTCTGTTCCTCAAACCAAGCAATCAGAAGACCTGGAATATAGTATAACTATACTGGACTACTTTGTATGGTGGAAATTGTATGGTGTCTTTTGCATGGTGTGTTTCTGACATTTGAGCACTGTAGTCACTATTAATTTATGATGATGATTATTATTATTATTATTATTATTATTATAGTATACATGTAATGAATATTGTGTGAACTAGTCTTTTAAGTGAACTGTATCTTTTGCTATTTTAAATCTAAAAAAAGAGAATGACTGCTGGAAGGCAAACTAGACAAATTAAGCTGTAAGCAGGCAATATTGATGCTTAATGGATAACCATAAACCAAATCAAATCAATACACAAAAGCTGACATTCATCTCCACAAAAAATGAGCACACATACTCAAACACAAATTAATGTCTTATATATATATATATATATTTAATGCACATCTTATTTTGTGCTGTCCTGTACATATAGGTTTCTTCTCACTCTCTCTCTCTCTCTCGCTCTCTGTGATATATCTTTCCTGTTTCAAAGAGTAAGCAGTTTTTAAGAGTTCACGTTAAAGTTTGGGCACTTTGCAAAATATTCCTAGAGAATTCCCCATCGCAGATTCTCCCTCTCCTTTGCTTCTCACATATAACCCAGTATTTCAAGCTACAAACGTAGAAGGGCATTAGCTTGCTGTCTTGTGTCTTCAAGTGGTAGACACAGGCCAGTCTAAGCATGATGCCAAAACCACGGCACTGTCTATTCAACAAAATCACACGATTATATATATATGTTAAATACCGAAACTAAAAGTTTTCATGACTTTTGGTTCCATTATCTGTTCTCAAATATGTATTATTTCACCAATATTGACGCAACAGCATACTTAAATATGCTGAAATTGTTTCCTTCACCAAACAGCAATTCAACACCTCGATTAAATCAGCAATGCAAAACATACATTACGAGAAGTCTTGTCCAAATTCCAAATGAATGACTCTAGTGAGTGATCAGTGTAGCCCGATTCCTGAATGAATGATTCTTATTAGTTGGTTCATCTGAATCTACAGTGCCTAACACAGTGCGATCAGTGTAGCCCAATTCCTGAATTTATGGCTCGTATAAGCCGGTTCTTTTAAATCCATGGTGTGAAATAAACAGTACGATCAGTGTACCCCAATTTGCGAACAAATTAATCTTATGGGTTGTTTCTTGTGAATCTACACTGCAAAACATAAAGTGTGACCACTATAGCCTGATTCCTGAACAAATGACTTGTATGAGCCGGAAGTGGCATTCACTCTTAATATGATTTGCATCTGTTTTTGTTTGAGGCACTTAATAGCAAGACATTTGCTAAATATTGAGAAGAACAACTGAAAGACTGAAATATTGCAAGACTGACTGAAAGACTGACTGGCGGATTGACTGAGTGATTAATCATCACAACAGACGAACTGGCCATTTATAAAGAAAATTATATTCCATTTGAAATGATCAATTACAGTCTATTATGACTATTCACCCCATCAAAGAGCATGTTTACATGAATGCTCTTACACCGATTATGCTTAATAACCCGACAACATGTGCGGTCATGTAAACACAATAAAACACATAAATGTATCGCCATAAAGGCCATAAATGGCGTAAGAATAAACCGGTCGACGGGGTAGATTTTTGCCCATTATGCCGATTTCACGTGCCATGTGCTCATCCAATGTGCGCACATGTTGAGCGCATGCCTCTTCACAGTTTGATGTCAAAAGTAGAGAATACTGTGATTATTTCAAATGTCATGTAAGTGTGGATTTCTTGCCTTGTCAGATTTTTTAGAACAAGCTGATTTTAGAGAGAAATCAGCGTATTGGTGTGTATGTAAATAGAGTCAATGTTGAAAGCACTTGCAAACGGGGAATTCCTCTTCAAGATAATATTTTTTAAAACCCTCTGCATGCTGTTAGAATGTAATCCTATTTTTTTATTTTAACTGATTTGCTTGCATAACTGCGATTATTTCCAGAAGCTATTAGACCCACTGGTACCCTGGAGTCGCCTTGCATTTCAGCACTTTCATGTCTCTTTCAAGTCTGTTTCCTAAAACGTCAAACGCTGGAATGCAATCACCTAGTCCCCCTCAGTGGACACATATATCAGCAAAAAGCCTCTTCGTCTTGCATCTTATCAAAACCATTCTTGCTTGACAAACGGCAGTATGGAATATATTATGAAAGCATTACCCTCATAAAATATGAAGTGCTGTAGCTTACACAAAATAATAAAGGAAAATAAAGCATCACTCTGTTGTGTAAAATATGCTAAGTAGACAAACAAAACATCTTTCAAGAATTCTCCTCATTGAAATCAAATCTGTGTGGCAGAGAGAGGATTTGATTAGTGATAGAATGTTCTTGGCGGTGTTTGGAAATCAATGAGGCATTGATCCCGTATCCATACTTGGCCTGATGAACATATGGCGAATTGTTTTTCTTGTAAGGTTGGTGGAAGAGCTTCATTAATCACTGCTGCTTCTAATGAGCCAGCAGAGAGCACTCGTGGTTTCTTAACGACACTGGAGCCCGGCCCGATCTCTCTCTGGCAATGGCCTGTTTGGATGTCTTTTCTGCAGCCCAGAGTTAAGAGAACAGACCCCACAACCTCCGAGTTAGGAGAGCCAGTTCAGAGCATAGGGCTACTAAAGCATGGCACCCATTGGCTCTGGCGGCAGATGGGCACCGCAGGGAATTCTGAGAGGTGTAGCGGCAAATCTGTCCACATACTACAAACACAGTGGTTAATTAATGTGGCAGAAAGGGAAGTCAGGGCCTTCCACCTACAACATGGTTTACACTAGGATAACAGCAGAATGTGGAACACATGGACGAGCCATAATTGGCTTGACATTGAAGAAAACTGTAATAGAGTTTCTTTATCTGATGGCCAGGTTTAATGATATTAAAGGTGAAGTGTGTGATTTCTGTGCCACAAGCAACACCAAACGGAATAGCATAATGAATTAATGTTTTTCCTTTGGTTGAAAAACAGATATTCCTACCCCAAACTCACACCACTGGTTAAGCCATTGAGCACATTATCATGAACATTCTTACACCGATTATGCTTAATAAACCAACACTGTGTAATATCATGTAAACACCTTAAACTGTTTTCCTTTATCGGATTAAGGTCATAAATGGTTTAAGCATAAACCGGTAGGCACAGGTAGATTATTGTCCATTACCCCAATTTTGCGATGCATGAAAACATCTTCTCCTGCATTCATACCGGCGTATCCAATGTGAGCATGTGTTGTGAGCTTGCCTATTAACGTTTTGTCGTCAAAAGCAGAGAATAATGTGGGACCTTGGAAGCTCAGCGATTACTGACGTTGACTACCACCCCTGGAGTCATGAGTTAGAATCCAGGGTGTGCTGAGTGACTCCAGACAGGTCTCCTAAGCAAGCAAATTGGCCCGGTTGCTAGGGAGGGTAGAGTCACATGGGGTAACTTCCTCATGGTTGCAATTAGTGGTTCTTGCTCTCAATGAGGCACGTGGTAAATTGTGCATGGATCGCGGAGCGTAGCGTGAGCCTGCACGTTGTCATGCACAACGAGCCACTTAATAATGGGAGAGAGAGAGAGAGAGAGAGAGAGAGAGAGAGAGAAAGATGGCCTGTAGTTGGAATCAAGTCATTATTTTGTGGTTGTTGTTATTTTTTTCATATTTATTTATTTGTTAATATTATTGGCCTTTATTAATAGAGCATGAGCTGAATGAGGAGTCATTACAGATGAGCCACAAGGCTCAATTCTTGCGCCACTCCTGTTCAACCTGTATATGCTCCCAATGAGCCAAATAATGAGAAAGAACCAAATTGCTTACCACAGCTATGCAGACGACACACAGATCTACTTAGCCCTATCACCCAACGATTACAGCCCCATTGACTCCCTGTGCCAATGCATTGATGAAGTAAACAGTTGGATGTGCCAAAACTTTCTTCAGTTAAACAAAGACAAAACTGAAGTCATTGTGTTTGGAAATAAAGAAGAAGTTCTCAAGGTGAATGCATACCTTGACGCTAGGGGTCAAACAACTAAAAATCAAGTCAGGAATCTTGGTGTGTCTCTACAGTCAGACCTTAGTTTCAGTAGTCATGTCAAAGCAATAACTAATTCAGCATACTATCATCTGAAAAATATTGCAAGAATTAGATGCTTTGTTTCCAGTCAAGACCTAGAGAAACTTGTGCATGCTTTCATCACCAGCAGGGTGGATTACTGTAATGGACTCCTCACTGGCCTTCCTAAAAAGACCATAAGACAGTTGCAGCTCATACAGAATGCTGCTGCCAGGATTCTGAGCAGAACCAGAAAATATGAACATATCACACCAGTCCTCAGGTCTTTACACTGGCTCCCAGTTACATTTAGGATTGATTTTAAAGTATTATTACTGGTATATAAATCACTCAATGGGCTAGGACCTCAATATATTGCAGATATGCTCACTGAATATAAACCCAACAGATCACTCAGATCATTAGGATCACATCAGCTAGAAATACCAAGGGTCCACTCTAAGCAAGGAGAGTCTGCTTTTAGATTTTATGCCAGCCGCAGCTGGAACCAGCTTCCAGAAGAGATCAGATGTGCTCCTACAGCAGTCACATTCAAATCCAGACTCAAAACACATCTGTTTAGCTGTGCATTTACTGAATGAGCACTGTGCCACTGTGTGTCTGACTGTTTGTACTGTATTTTATTTTATTCTAAACTGTTTCAATTATTCTTATTTTTTTTTTTATTCTTATTTTAATCTCTTCTATGTAAAGCACTTTGAATTACCATTGTGTATGAAGTGTGATATATAAATAAACTTGCCTTGCCTTGCCTTGCCTTGCCTTGCCTAGATAAGCTTCTCTAATGTAGATTTCTGGTAACTCATTAGAACTTCTTACATTATTTACTAGAAACACTCACAAGCCCGCTCTAGAGGGACCAAATTGTAGTATGATGGGGTGAATTATTAAGTATAATTTAGAGTCTCTCTGGGGGGATAATACATTAATGCAAAGACAATTGTCCATTTACCTGGATAATTTAATGTTGAGTTGCAATTTTGTATTTTTTTTTTTAAGGAGAAACCAGAAAATTCTTCATGCTTTTGATGATTTTGTTAAGAATGCCAAAAAATACCTTGATTTTCTGGAAGAAAATGATGCATTCTCAGAAAAACCATGATATGAGCCCCGAGAGCATTCTGCATTGTCTAGGTTTTGTTCGGCTCTCTGGATGAGCATTATTGTAATGGAGCTTAAGTGTGAATAATACACAGCAGCAACTGATGGAGCACCAATGCTGCAGTCTCAATAGACTGCTCATGCTTTGTGATTTGTTTTGTTGTAATTTGTGTTTTTGTTTATCAAAAGGGTGAGTGGATTTTCCATGTCTGAAACTGGGACATATGGAGGATGTCCCCTGTCTGAAATAAGGATAATAATACTAGTTAAATAAAAGATTTAATCAAAATGAGAGAAAATGCACTTACTTAAAGTGTAGTTGGTGCATATTACATCAGAGTAATTCTAATTCAAGTCCTTTTCCTGGGCAACTCCCTCCTTGTTTCTGTGATTTTGACGTATTCATGTAAATGTACAGTTTAAGACAATGTCCGATTTAACTTTGTAGGTGACCAAAAAAATGTAATACATAATAATAATCCTAACATGAGAAATGGATGGGCTTCTTTCACCTTGTCATTGAAAACACATTATTGTGTGGGTATTTCTCCAGCTTTGCAGAGTTTAGCTGATTTCAATACACCCATATCTGTTTTCATTTGGGAAAAATCCAACACAGTGAACCATGAATCACAACACTTTTTTTTATAAGAATAAACAAATATTTTGACACATTTAACACTTTTTTTATTATAGAGCTAGAATGAAATATATTGCAATTTAAGTGGAATATTGTACAAAATAAGCCAAAAGTCTGATTCCAAATGTAACCTCATTTGTTTTTTCACGTCCAGGACAGCAACAAAATTGCATCTTCATGTTGGGCATGTATTATTTCAAATATGACATTTAATTCAAGAGTCAATATCTTGCTACAATGTGACTGTATTGCTCACCTTACATTATAGAGTGTATTTTAGGTTTTAAATGCGTCAAAAAAGCTAACAAGTTGTGTCAAATATTGTCAGTTGTTGGTGTAGAAGGCACTATACAAATTATTAACAGGCTACTATTCTGGGTTAAGCGGTCTTCTGTTGCCAATAAAGCTGGCATTAAGGAGGAATAAATCTCTTTAGAGCTCTTGCGACCAAAACTTTATGTATGTATGTATGGTGTAAAATCTCTCAGAGGTAAGGGACATGAGAAGTCAGTGTCACAGTTATTTGTCCCATGGCTACATTTACTGTACATCCCTGAACCATGAACCTTGTTTCTATTTCAAGCGGTTAAAGAAGTATATCTTTAAAAAGAAAATGATGTCTGTCAATCAATAATAAAATGTCTAACTAAATATCTAACTGACTATGTGATATGCTGATTAATTAACCCTCTAAATGTATGAATTATTAAATCACATAGAGAAAAACACCTTAGAGGAACATTTGTGGCATAATGTTGATTATCACCAAAATACTTTAGACTAAAAATCAGGGTTACTGTGAGGCACTTAACAGAAGTAAATGGGGCCGGTCCATGAATGTTAAATTAATCACTGTTTGTAAACAACACGCATGTTAACATGATTTTGGTGTAATGAAATGGACCTAAATTTTTTGTATAAAGCTATATCCAATTTCACAATGATAAAATGTTGAAAACTCTAAAAAAAAAAAAAAAAAAAAAAGTGTTAACAGAAGTGCTTTTATAAACTTATATGCTTCTCATTTCTCCCTTCAAACACTCCAAAAATTGGTCCCATTAATTTCCATCGTAATTGCTTCACTGTAACCCAGATTCTTTGTTTTTTTTATTGAGAGACAAATTTTTGTGGTAATCATCATTATGCAACAAATGCTGTTGATTGATCTTAACTTGTATTGAACCTGGAATATTAAATTTTTCCCAAAATACTGTAATTTATCTCTAATTTTGTTGTCATGTTGTCATATGAAAATGTCCCAAAGTAATCACCCAGCTATCGGTTAGGATGTAACATCACACAACTGGGAGTGGTGGTGGTGTAGTGGTCCAAGCACATAACTGGTAATCTGGTAAATAGAAGGATGCTGGTTTGAGCCCCACATCCACTGTGTGCTTTTAAAAAATGTTGCACTTTGGGAGATTAAAAGCAGGCTCACTGTAAAATGACTAGTTTTATGGTAAATGGCTATTGTTTTCAAAGCATTAGGTGAAAATTAACATTCAAAATCACGATATCACTTTGGAAAAAGCTAGTGACATTTTGAAAAGTATATTTTAAAATGTTTGTGGCACATGGTTAGTGTTCATTATGTTTCTGACCAACTCCTTTATCATCTCACATCAGCCTTCACTTGTCTGTCTAATGAGAAGACAAATAAATAAAAAAAAAGTCATGTACATAAGAAATGTAAAATGTTGCCAGGATTGAACAGTATATTTTTTTTATAAAAAAAGTAAAAACGTGAATGTCTGATCCTATTTTGCAAATGCACTATATGTGGCAATAGTGATGCATTACACATAAACACAAAAGCAGTAAAGGATATTTCAGAAAAATTATATCAGCAAATTGAGAGTTTGAGGTTTTTGATGAATTTACAGCATAACTCGAGTTGTTATCAAAACACACACAGAAATCAACTCTCGGGATACAAAACACAACATTGGTGCAAATGAACAAACATACTTTTATGTAAAAAAGTAAAAGCTGAACATTAAAATACAAGTAACTTAGACTACAACAACAACAACATCAAAATAACTTGCTGGCAACCCTGCTGACAGTTCTTTACAATTTTTTGATGGGAAAATATTCAACAGTGTGGCCCTCCTTTTTAATAGGAAGCGTATATCTGTTGGCGAACCTGTGTGGCTATTAAACGGAACAATCATCTCTCCTTTACTGAGGCATCAGCGAACAAATCTTTTTTTTTTTCCGAGTGTCATTCAGAAGACTGCAACCTTTTGTCTGTGAGTTGGAGATAAGGTGAAGTGGGTGCTATAGTGCCAGCTGAATAGCACATGCCTAACACTTAATGCCCTGGCATTACGTGGTATTATGCAGCCACGGGGAAAAGTGTGAGAAAACGACAGATGAAGAGGACCTGGAATCTGTGCAATCATGCTCAGTTCCAATGCAATAAGTGGGACATTAAGCTGCCAGTTTCGCTCAAGCGAAGTGGCCATTTTGGCTCGGTTCGAGCACATCTGCAGCGCGAAGGGCATACGTGCATGAGCAGAAAAGCTAATGGAGTCACTGAAGGGTTCAAATCCCCCCTTATAATATCATATTCTCTGCAGCAACAGGACTGATGTGATGATCGTTCTTCTGCCCAGGAAGCCAAATGTGTCTCTGGACGGGCGACCCTGCAGGTGTCGACATAACCCAGCTGGAGTGCCGCTCTCCAGGGTGGCCACTGCAACAGCTGGGAAAGGATAGCCGGGCTACTGGAGCTCTCCCACCGTTCACCACTTGATATACTGTACATATGAGTGTGTGTTTTTGTGTGTTTATTTTTCAGTAGTGACTATCTCGCCTGCTGTGGGGGTTAGTGTAATTGTCAGGCCTGCTCACCCTAGTCGTTAGAATTTATTTATTATCCATCAGAAGAGGGGGAATATAATTAGAAATCACAGGAATACAAACATATAATTACCATTCAAATGCATGTCTCTGTGGCAGAGGCCAGAGATGGCTTATTACTAATTCAGAACAGCTTCCTCTAAGCGCCCAGCAGTACGTCAACTGACAAACTGTCCTCCCAGCTCCTAATGAGGATTAAGTGTATTAAGACACTAGGATGTGTCTCTCATTACAAGGATTGACCAGTGGAGTGTGCCAGGACCATACTAAAAATGTTAATTTTAAAGGTGACTTAAAGGAATATTCCGGGTTCAATACAAGTTAAGCACAATCAACAGCATTCGTGCCATAATATTGATTACCAAATGAACTTTGATTGGCCCTTCTTTTCTTTAAAAACTGAAACAATCTGTTAAAGTGATGCACTTACAATGGAAGTGAATGGGGACAATCGGTAAATGTTAAAATAGTCTCTGTTTCAAAAGTATAGCCACAAGACATAAACAATGTTTTTGTTAACATGATTTTAGATAAAATTGATTTTGATAAAATTGCTTACTAACCTTTTCTGTATAAAGTTATAGTCAATTTTGCAACTTTGTTGCCACAATGTTGGTCAACAAACCCTAAAATGACTATAAAAATGACAATTTAAAGGTCAAATAATGCATGAGTTTACTTTTATAGAATTATGAGCATTTCTGCTTTTATTTCCTCCACAAATTAGCCCCATTTACTTCAAATGTAAGTGCCTCACTGTAACTTAAATTATTTTCTCTTTTTTAAAGAAAAAAAGACGAGTTGATTTTGTGTGTGTGTGTGTTAATAACATTATGCCACAAATTCTGTCGACTGAGATTAACTTGTACTGAATGTTCCTTTAAGCGATTTCAGCCATTTTGCTAATTTCCGCCACAGGTCGTCAAATCAATCAATCAAAAACACCCTCTGTCGAGGTAGTAGTGACAAGTGACATTTGATACATGGTTAAAAAAAAAAGGAAAGCAAAATCCTAAAAAGTCCTGAACAGTCACAATGTGATACTGTGATATACACAAAGCAATATAATTGTTTATGCCACAACCATGCCGAGCTAGAGGACATTTTGTCGGTCGCTTTGTTTCTATTTATGTCACGTCATGCAGGGTGGCCCGCCCACTGTGAAATCTTATTGGCCCAAAACCCTGTTCCACATAGTTGCATTTCAAACATCAAATATGCTCTGATTGGCTGTGACTGTGTCGCGTCACACAGCATTTTTGCTTTCATTGTGGACCAGCATGTTCCTTGTCACTGGAAAATTGTCATGTCGCGCCTGGTTATGACACGGTTTGAAAGACAGGAGACGTTAAATGGTGTGAAGGGGAATGTTGAAAAGGGCAAAAGAGAGAGAGAGAGAGTCAGAGAGATAGATAAGAAGAGGACAAAAAATAGACAATAGTGCATCTCATCAGGCTAAGGACATGATGGATAAAAACAATTACCTGCTAAAGAGGTCATTACCAGCGAGATCACAATACAGCAAGATTACAGTGTCCGGTCTGTGATTTGTCACCCATAACAGACCAGATATTTTTTCCCTCTCCATTCTGTGTCCTTCGATACAATTCCCATTTTCCTGGATTGCTATAGTAGTTCCACAAATCATATCTTTAAATACATAACCACATATCTTTAAAATGACCACTGTTGTTATAGACTTACGATTTGATAAACATGCCATTTTGAATGCCAACCATACTCTTTGGACTATCAGCAAAATTACATAAGCACAGTGGTACACAAGAACGCACACAAGATCCCTCTGCAACTAAAAGACATTTGAACTTCTTGATGCTATGCACAATAAAGTCATTCCTGGAAGATGATAGTCACCCAGAGTATGCAGGGAGACTGAGATAATTTGAATTTGAATAGACAGCTTATTTAATTCTCTGAGTTTTCTTATTCTATGAGGTGTCGAAAATGCTACTCATGTCCTCATCAATACCGATAGCTGCTGTTACTGACATGTCTGAGGCTAAATAGAACAATAACTGTGATTAAACCCCTTTTAAAATGCTATCACTCAACAGATGCCAGTACTGACTGAATAGCTACTCAAATTAACACCCACACATGCAGTATTGCAATTTATACGCCTGTTGCTCAGTGAATGGACGAACAATTTATTAAATATATCTGTTCTAAAAACTGTCCACTCATGAACTATTACAATTAGATTTTTCAGTACTTGAAACAAACAAACAAACAACAACAACAACAACAAAAAAAAAAACGTAATATTAGAAAGGCATCATGATTATTGATATTATTTTTCAGCATCACTTTTGAATTATTTAGATTTTTCAAAGACTGCACAGAAATGAGAGAACTCAGAGCTTTCATTTAATTCTGAGTCCCCAACTTGTGATACACGTGACATGAACAATATTTACAAATTAGAAAAATATGATAATTCTGACATGGTATGCATGGGCCATTAACAAATGTATAAGAGATAACCAGACAGGTGTGCATGGTGTGCATGTTACAAAAACAGCTAAATCTGTACATTATTCCAAACTTTTGACCATACTGATGGCCTGATTCGGTAGGAAATTGGTACTTTAATTCACCAAAGTGGCATTCAACTGGTCACAAATTATGGTCAGAACATTACAGATGTAAAAAACCGCACCATCATTATTTGAAAAAAGTAATTTTTTATCAAATCTAGACAGGCCCCATTTCCAGCAGCCATCACTTCAACACCGTATCCTTGAGTAATCATGCTAAATTGCTAATTTGGTACTAGAAAATCACTTTCCATTATATCAAACATATAAATATATAAATATTATATATATAATGTTTACATACACTCACTTAACAATTTACTGGAGACACCCATACACCTACTTATTCATAGGATTATATAATCAGCCACTTGTGTGGCAGCTGTGCAATGCATAAATTCAGAAACAGGTTAGGATCTTCAGTTCATTTTCACATCCAGAATGGGGAAAATAATGTGATCTCTGCGATTTGGCATGATTGTTGGTGCCAGACAAGCTGGTTTTAGCATTTCTTTAAAGGGTAACTAAACACCTGCTCAGAGTCTGACTCCACCCACTAGAAATATTTGAAAATGCAGGAAAAGTGGGCAGACCCCGGCGGGGATAGAGGGAACGAACCGAGTGCGGGGCTGAGCGGGGGGGGACACCTGAGACTCGTAGTGACGGATTAATTGACAGCTGCTGTCAGACTCTATGTTATTATTATTCCTCACACGGTCACAAGACGACATGTACATGAATCTGGCGTGGTGAGCTGGAACCTGCTTACGTCAGCTGTCACCGCTTACGTCACGAAGTACCGCAACAGCCAACAGGAAAATCCAACTGCAGTAGTCACCGTTCAACCTGAAGAGGGCAGCACTCAGACGTTTTTACACCATATATTGTAGAATTAAAACACTTCATACACAAATGTCAAAAAAATTACTTGAATCAATGACCAGTACTAATAAAGCCCCATGCTTACAGATCATTAACAAAAAAAAGTTGGTTTAGGGTTTAGTTACCCTTTAACTGCTGATCTCCTGGGATTTTCATGCACAACAGTCTCTAAAATGTACTCAAAATGGTGCCAAAAAATATAAAAATCCAGTGAGTGGAAATTCTATGGACGGAAATGGCTTGTTGATAAGAGAGGTCAACGGAGAATGGCCAGACTGGTTTGAGCTGACAGAAAGGCTATGGTAACTCAGATAACCACCCTGTACAATTTTTATATGCAGAACAGTGTATATATTAGGAATGGGATGATATGTTATCTCAAGAATCGGTGCAATATACAATATGAGGTTCACAATTCGATATAATCTTGATTCTATATAATACATTAAATTACTAAATATTATCACCTGCGTTTACCATCCCAACGTTGAAGTGTGGTGGTGGTATCATCATGCTGTGGGGGGTGTTTATAAGTGGTAAGGACTGGGGGACAGGTCAGTGTTGAAGGAAAGCTTCACTAACACTGCAAAATACAGAGATATCCTTAATGAAAACCTGGTCCAGAGTGCTCAGGACCTCAGACTGACAATGACCCTAAGCACACAGCCAAGACAATGCAAGAGTGGCTTAGGGACAACTCTGTGAATGTCCTTGAGTGGCCCGGCCCAGCCAGAACCTGGACTTGAACCCAATCGAACATCTCTGGGGAGACCTGAAAATGGCTGTCCATTGATGGTCCCCATCCAACCACACAGAGCTTTGGAGGATCTTTATAGAAGAATGGCAGAAAATCTCCAAATCCAGTGCAAAGCTTGTCGCATTATACCCAAAAAGATTTGAGGCTGTAATCGTTGCCAAAGGTGATTTTTAATTTCAGTTATCCAAAAATCTGTCTTTGCTTTGTCATTATGGGGGATGGAGTGTAGATTGATGTGTAAAAAATTATTTTAAGTATATTAGAATAAGTCTGTAACATAAAATGTGAAAAAAGAAATTGTCTGAATACTTACTGAATGCACTCTGTGTGTGTGTGTGTGTGTGTGTGTGTGTGTGTATATATATATATATATATATATATATATATATATATATATATATATATATATATATATATATATAATGCATTATAATATTGTGACAGACGAGTAAAGCATTGATAAGACAGTCTCACCTAAATGTGTATCACAACGCTTTGAAAAATAAATTACAGCATTTAGATACAATTTACAACATAATTAAATGTTTGGTGTTAAAAACCTTGACCAACATTTCAAGTGGCCCTCAGAGGAAAATAAAACAATAAAACAAAAGATATAGCCCATTTAATATCCACAAGACATTTATGAAACCACAACATGTGTGAACGTGTGAACACATGGTAGTCTTATGGGAAAAAGTAACGCAAAACAGAACTGTATTCTGGGGTATTCACTGCATTGCATACTGTATCAACATCACTTTCATTTGTGTCCCCTTCGGCGCATAGTATCTATAAGCAGAGAGTTTTCTAGGTGTTCACCAGTGGTGCACAACTGAGTCCTGTAGTCCCAGTTTGATCTCAAGGACGCTACAGTCAGAATGTATTGAGCCACATTAGCCTGTTACCTGTTAAATATTGACTTTGATCCTGTAGCACAAGGCCTGGGGGGAAATAGAGAGTGAGCCAGTCAAACACAGCAGATCTTTAGATTACATGCCTCCACTCATCTGTTGGCAGGCCGATGACAGACACAGTCCCTAGTAATGTAACATCTAAAAACACCTGGACTTATGCCATATCCTAAAAGCCCTTGTTGGAGAGGGTGCGAGAAAGAGATTTCTGCAATAAAGCCACAAACTTTCATAAAAATCACATATATGGCTAAGTGCAAGTCTAGTCTGTGAGCATATTTATCACAATATCAAAGCCACTATGGTCAGGACAATGCTCTGTCCTTAAGATAAAGTGAAGAGATCAACGACTCTGGAAAGTTTTATGCCCCCCTCAACCCCCAGACTTTGACATGCTTGTAAACAAACGTGCAAGGTTTCACAAAATGATGCATTCATGCTGATCATCAAGTTCACCTCATTGTTCAGACGAAGTTGATGTAAGAGCCTGCCAATCATCTTGGCAGCTCCCTGGATAATTTCCATAAGTTCTAAATGAACTGTTGGGGCAACAACAATCTGCAAAGCACTTAGATATGGAGCCAAGAAGACTCCAATAGGTCAGATGAAGCCTCTACTGCTTGAAGCACCTAAAAGAAGAGCAATATCCAATGTGGGAAATCCCACCGAGGGATTGGGGTGAGTTTGACATGGAAAAAAAAATGTGTTGTTTGTGAACCTGAGAGACAAGTGTTGTTTGGAGACTGGCAACTCGATGATGTGGCCTTGCTCACTGACATAGTGAAGAAAAGCAATAAAGCTAGGACTGGCCCAAAGACAATGTCCACTTCTGAAAACACTCACTCAACTTACATGTTATAATGTGTCACCCAGAAACAGAAAGATAGATAGGTTGACAGATACAGACACAGATACAGTCAGAGAGGATATTGGTCTCACACTTTCACACACCTTCTGAGAAGTGATGTTTGAGTGTTGGAATGTTCAGTCCCAAGTCCCCATGAAATCATTTTCATCAAGGGCCAAAACTTATTTCAAATATACAGGCTTTGGGGACATGTCAACAAAATCAATAGTAATCAATATGCCAAGCATACTTCAATAAATGTGATTGATTTTCTGTCTGAAAAAAGATATGGAATGCCATGGAAGTGCGATTTATATGACGGAAATAATTCACGAGGAAATGAGGTCATTTCATGTTGCGCTACATGATGGTGTGACACATCATATATAATGCTTGGGAAGTGCAGTCAATGACATATATACTGCCAATTTGTACATAATCCAATAATATGCTCCCACTGTTACCATAAAGGAATCCAACCTCCCTGGATGGTAGAACATTAGTCAAGTCAGATTTCATTTAACGTGGAACATTAAAAAGGTTTTTTTTTTTAGTTTTTTCATATTTCTCTGTTACATATTTTACAACATACACATGTGCTTGGAGGATTTTCATAGTGACTGCAGGTTGCATGATATTTTGCATTACTGTAGAGGAAAAAGGGCTTATCAAAAAGGAGATAAAATTGGGCTGCAGTGCAGGTAATCACTATAATCGGCTTATTCTAACATCCTAGGGGGGCTCCATTCTTATTCCTGAACAAAGTTTCTTTACATGGGTTGGTGAATAGACAACTTAGACACTCAAAAAGAAGCTGCATTTGCATTTGGCAAAAACAATGCAGTCAGCTCGATACGCCTTTCCTATCTCTCTCTTTCTCTCTGTCTGTCCAGAAAGGTTTAGTGTTGGCCTAGGCTTCAGGCTCCTACTGGTCTCATCTCAGTGGATCCATGCATCCAGAATAATGTGAGTGGGTTTATTCGCTTTGGGAAATCCTTGAAGAATGGCCTTGAGTTCAAGGCAAGGCAGCATAAAGGGGAAGAGGTGAACACTGTCCAGAAAGGTTTGCTGGCTATAACTGCATCACATATAGGTCTTGTGGTACCACAGATATCTAGTAAATGCTAATGGTGTACCACCAAGAGCTGTCACACACACAAGATTACAATTTCTAATCAGAAAATAATTACATAAGAAACAAACTGTGCAGATTTTACCCATGGGGCACGGCAAAGACAGCCAAGATTAATCTCACATCGGAGAAAAAGCAGGGGTGATGTCAGTTTGGTTTGTAAACTTATATATATTTATATTATTTACAATATATATATATATATATATATATATATATATATATATATATATATATATATATATATATATATATATATATATATATAATTATATATAAGATCTCTGACATCACTGGGGGATTTTCAATAAAAGCCACAAGGGTGTCAATAGCATCTCTCTCTCTCGCGTGCTCTCTCTCATTTCCCCTATGCACTCTTTCCCCTCATGGCTGGAACGTAACAGCTAACATGCTCTTTTGATTATTATTTTTTTTCTTTAACCTTATGCTATAAAGTTTATTTTTGAACAAGTGAGCAGGTAGGGGATTATATTCATTTTTCCCCTTTGGTACATGTTTGTTTATTAAGTGGAATACAGACCAGGGAAGCAGCGGCCTGGAAGATTCACCTGTTTTTTGTTTTTTTTGTTTGTTCCTTTATTGGGAGCCAGGTAAGACCTTTTGAGGAGAAGAGGTATAGTTAGGGTGCTATGCTTTGGTTTGTTTCTTTCTATCTGCTCACTACTTTTTGTGTATTCATTATTGATAACATAAATATTTTTCGCCTGATCAATTTTTTTTTTGGGGGGATTAAACTGTATATTGTTTGTATCTAAATCTAAGGGGTTAGTCATATGAAAAGCAACCTCAAGCCTCTGTGATTTACTATATATGTTCGGCTATTTTCTTGAGACAAAACAAAGATTTTGGCCGTAACATGGATGCATAGTTGTGATCATAGTTGACTAACAATGCTTTTGGGAAACACATCACAGCCCAACACTGCAACATTGGCTCGACCAATGGTGTGAGTTAGGGGTGGGACTATTTTTATTTATTTTTTTCGAACAATGGCAGATAAAGGGAGGGTTTGAAAACAATATAAATAATGCAGTAGCATTTGGAGAAGCTAGTAGTGCAGAAATTATAAACTTCAGCTTAAATGTAGCAAAAATGAAAAGTTGTTTCTTGGTCATACTGTGTATGAACAGCATGAGGCCAGTACTTAATAAATGACTGCTGGGGGTCAGCATCCAAACCTCTTATTAACAATACTCTAAAAATAACAATACAGCCCCTGTAGAGTCTTTCAAGCCAAAATGACTTCCTCCTCAGGAGACACATTTGAAGACAATGTGCAACAGAAATGATCAAAATATATTTTTCTAGAAGAAGTTGCTTCACATTCTATTTTCTCTGTGGTATTAGTATTAGAGTTTTTATGTGAGGTTTTAATAGATGGGAGCCTAGGTCTGTAAAATAATGCTTTAAATAACATTTAAATTTGCATAGCCAGAATTTAGACCGTAAAGTTTGGTTCACTATGCAACTTATTTTCACCAAGAACCTCCCAATTAGATGGGAAGATACCATCTGGCCATAATGTCAATTGACCTACTACGGAACGCTTTATTTTTATATAAGGTTTAATGGCGGTAAACCTGAAATCAATGGTTCCTGATGGTTTCTTCTATACAAGTTTATTTGGTTGACACATTCTGTTTTCATTCTTGTAAAGATGACTCTATTTTTCACAATTGTTATTTTATTTCTTATAATCACGGTGTGATTTCTTGTTGTTAAGATACTTCAGACCTCAATTTGAAATTTATAAGCCACTTCAAAAGTCGCATTTGCAAAATGTAAAGTTGGAATACCGAGAAGCTAAAGGCATCATTTTAATATAAAGTCTCATTAATGAGAAATAAGGTCACAATTAAGAGATTTGAAGCACCAATGGATGAATGTAGTCACAAGTAAATTAACTTTAAATGGTGTGCGAGGCAACAAGACCGGGTCTGGTGCCCGGGGCCTCATAGGACCATAACCCAATCTTGGCCCTTCACTAACTATGTTTCATGTGCATGAAGTGCCAGACAATAACCTATTTATAACAGTGTACATTTTCTTATTCCCATGGTTCAGAGAACCATATCTGTAGCCGAGATGAAGGGCTTTTGCTCTTTGGCCTATAAATAACTAAATATTTTCACACACACGGACAGAGAGAGATGGGTATTGATTTTGGGTAACCTCTGTGAAGGGTCTTGGCTCCTATTCAGGAATAAGAGGGCCATAAGCCCAGGCATGCACTGGTAAACCCACTGGTGTTTAAGTTTCTGTCTGTTTAATCCAGTGTGATCCTAAAGTCTACAAACTCAGCACCAAAACAGGCATACATTTAAAACTTTCAGAGATCAAAAAATGTAACAAGACATCTGTTTCTTACCCAGTCTTCTTTTCTTTTTGTTCATTAAAAAAATATCTAAGCATCCTTAAAACAAGATACATTTACTTAAAAAGCAAAATGGCAAGATATAAAGTCTTGTATTTACAAGACTCTACTCTAAAACTCTGAGGTGTATGCTTAAAACAAGAACACACTAACCAATGGGGTATTCAAAAATATTTAGTTTTCCCTTTGAATATTATTCATTCACTACTTATTTATTCATTTATTTATTCATTTTTTAAGCATTAACCTTACTAAATTCTGTTAGATTTCTTTGAAAACAAGAGTTAATATTGGGACAATGTAAAAGTATGGGGTCCTCATTTGAAGCATGGGTGTTGGAGGGTGATTGTATGCATTTCTTCTACACCCATGTCTGACTCAGAGAGCAAAATGCAATGAAGCCATGTTCAAGGCAGCAACCATAAAAACATTAACTGGAAACGCTAAGTCGTTGTAAGTCCTCTCTTGAAGGATTCAGAGAGGAAGAGAAATAAAGCAGTGGAAAAACAGAGGCTGAGCAAGTTAAAGAGAGGGTGTGACTTAAAAGAATAGTTTGATATAGCAATTATCTCAAACCTTTTTCAACTGCAATGAATACATCTCAATATATTAGCGTCCCCTGCTCCAGATCTGATCATCATAAAAAATGACACGATACATTCAGAAGACTGGAAATTTGTTGTACAAGTCGGCCTTGGGCTGCTATAATGAAACTTTCTTTAAAATGCATCTGTTTGTGTTCACAAGGATAAATAAAGCACCCTTGCTATTACACAAACAGACACCTATTGACCTGTTTTATTCATTTATTATTATTAAATAGTCCATATACATGTTGGGGAGTAGCTAACTACATGTAGCGACGCTTCTAACTTACATACATTTTTCAGTAGCTTGACAGTAGCTCAGCTGCTTTTAAAACAGAGTAGCTTTTCCAGTAGTGAACTACTTTTTCAAGCAAGTAGAGGTGTAGTGTGACCAAATGCTAGATGTTGGTTTGATTATAACTAATAGCCTTCCATATTGCAAAGAAGCCAAAATTTTACTGGCAAAATGTCCGACGATCTGGCAGCATATTTCTGTCTGCTGATCAGAATCAAGCAGCATCATCATCTTCTTTTGTAATGGCAGATCACAAACAAAAATATTGAATTACCATCATCTACTGAGAGCCTATTACAGCTCACTTGGATAAGAAGTGATTGTCTGATGGTCATGCAAAGCGAGCAACCACAGATGGTTTAACTTTACAAGAGGGCAGGTAAATCTGAAAATGATAAAATAATACCATTGTATTCTTCTATGAAACAAAGAATGTTTCAGACACATTGTTCTAAATAGATCACACAACAGCATATATTTAGTATTTCAAATAAAATTATTCAAAAAGTTATTATTGGCCTTTGAGAGTTTTTGTTTCTGTTCTAAATATGTTTATTTCTCTTCTCATCATCTGTGTGTTATTGGGAGCAGCTAGTGAATTATTATTACAATATATATATATATATATATATATATATATATATATATATATATATATATATATATATATATAAATATACAGTATATATTAATTATTATAATAATTACTATCAGGCAGAACTATTTGATTTCTCAATTTCTTAGCATTTAATTAACTATTATTTTCATGTAAAATAAATAATGTATGGCATGTAATATTATGCAACAATCTAGGATGACCATTCGTCCACTATTTTTGGATCTGAACAAAGCAAACAAATATTTGTAGAGCACCCTCTGTATGTGACCTGTAAAGCTGGCACTTGCATGTCAATGGCAAAAAAGTCAGAAAATACAATGAGCGCGAACCCAGGTGAGGGAAGAAACAAGCCCTGAGTCTTAATTCACATATTATCCACACTAAATGTTATAAATATTAAAAAATGCCAGCCCAAGGAGAGCAAGTAGGCAAGTAGGCTACACTTGGCCACGGCATAGTTTTTTAATGGCTTCTGATCTTTTTTGTTTTTATTTTATACTGTTGTATTTTATTTTATGACCAGTATTAACTGCATTCATGTAAATTCTGTTATTAATATTATTGTTTTGATAGTAACATTTAAAAAATGTTTTTTGCCTCATTTAGTTTAAATGTAGCTAGCTAATTTTTAATAGTAACTTGTAGTGTAGCGAACATCTTTTACAAAAGAGTAGCTTGACTGTAGCTTAACTACTTAAAATTATAGTAGCTTGTCAAACTACAGTTTCAAAGTAGCTTCCCCAACACTTTATTTTCATATGTGATGTACAGTATGTGACAATATGTCCCGAAATTTCATTTTCATTCCATCATTTATTTATTTCATGTCACTGTGTTGACATAAGATGATTTAAGGAGCACAACGAGCTCATCTGGCATGCTCCATTGGGGGTTTGTCAGGTATGAACACTAATTTGACAGGTGCTTCTGTACCACAGATTAATCTATCAGCAGGGGGTCCTTTGCCATTTTGGATTCCTGTTGTCATTTAGACTCATGAAGTGACATAGCTCGGTTTGTGACAGCGTCAGGAGACAAAGGGACTCTTGATTCTCACATGCCATGATTTAAAATATACACTTATATGAGAGAGCGAAGAGAGGTCATTAACTGATAACACACAGATATACAGTACATATTAAAGATTAGATGGGTGTATGACACATAGCAACACGAATAAAAGATGATAACTTCAGAATGCTTCCAACCTTTTATGTTTGTCTATATGAAGATTGTGAATGAAAAAAGGAGGGAAGAAAGGAAATAAAATGAACAGAAGGAAGAAAGGAAGGAATGAAAAAATAAAAGAAGACAAGAAGGATGGAAAGAAAGAAAGAAAGAAAGAAAGAAAGAAAGAAAGAAAGAAAGAAAGAAAGAAAGAAAGACAATTACTATGAACAAAACAAAGTAGTGCTGATGGTGGTTATTATCTGTAAGTGGAAAAGATGCACGGTTCACACACACACACGCACGCACACAAAACTACATCCATCAGTCACAACATTGAGTTCAAATCTCTATAAGTATTTCTAATACTGATACCGTAGCTTTGAGTACACTTGAAAGACTTGAGCATGTCTGCTCTGTTACTATGGAACCAAATAAGACGTGAAAGATTTTTCGTTTTCAGATAGATACAGGATCCTGTATGGTGCAACACTGCACCCTACTGTTTAGTGACTGAAGTGCAGAGTTGGACAAGCGGCGTGTTCTGCAGCTCTAACACATCTGCGTCACGCCATAAGATGCTTTTAGAAAAGCAGGATTGAATCACGACAGCACTGCATCGCAGTATACCTTTGATGGGAAAGATATCTTAAAGGAATAAGATCTTTTCACCCAAATAAATAAAAGTATGTCATAATTGACTTATGCCATCTTGTTGTTTCAAAATCGATTGACTTTGCTCCGTGGAACAGAAAAGCAGATGTTAGGAAGCATGCTAGGAAGATATAATGTAAATTGTATATTCCTTCCATACAATGAAAGTAAATGGTGACTGAGACAGCAAGTTACTGACATTCTGCCAAAAATCTCCTTTTGTGGTCCACTGAAAGAAAATCATACTGGTATAAAACATGATGAGTAAATGACATATTGTACTATTATTTATTTATTATTATTATTATTATTATTTATTTTGTTTTTCCTTTTTTTTTTTTTTTTTTGGGGTGTACAACCACAAAAAAAAAAAAAAAAAAAAAAAAAAAAAGAGATAACAATAGTCAACAGCAATAATATATCATCAGCAGCAGAGGCAATAAAAACATGTTATTTCACAAGTTCATCTTCTCTCCTGCACTAATGAGAAAACAAAACAGCCACTTTACTGAAAAGATGTGCCCAATACACTGATTTGTAAAAAAAAAAAAAAATAAAAACATATTGAAGAACGCTGTATGCAAATGCTTGTATTGGGATTTATTTATTTATTTATCTTAAAGCTGAATTATATAATATAATAATAATAATTTTAATATATTGTAATGCCCTATTCTTCTGTTATTCTAGTTCTTCCCTTTTCTAAAAAGCTGCTTTGAAACAATGAATCGTGTAATACAAGCTAAACAAAAACTTTTAATTGTATAAACATTAGTTTTGTGCATTCCAGACATAAATGGACAGTGCTAAATACAGGGTCAAAGTTTAAAAAATTATAATAATAATAGCCTTCCTAATCAGTACTTTTGTTTTGTTATCCAGTAAAAATATCTAAACACTTTTAAAACATTGTTATTTTACATAGAAAACTGTGTAAGTTATTAATAGCATGTTCACTTTATGCTTAACACAAGAAACAAAATGCATTGGTCTGCCTACTCAACAGCCAATCAACAACTGTGCCAAAGCAATACCTTTACACTTTGTCGGTTATGTGTGGCTTTAAAAGAAAATACTCGTCTGATCAAAAATCAACAAGGAGTAATACATTACTTATCAGGTACTCCAATAATAAAAAGCATTCTGCTTCACATAACACGTTTGTGATGAAATACAAATTTGGAAGAATATTTAAAAGCAACAGTGTGCCATCTTAACATCTGAAACGGATGTTAATATTACGTGTTAACAGGACAATAGTCACTGTTTGTCCCATAGACCTGTAAACTTCAGTGCGACCCATTTTATAAATGCCCCAATAATGTGTCTTGCAAAGTACTGGCACATATTACAGTATATTATCTTTCTTGCCACAAGTAATTTCCTTTAAAGAAAACTTTAAAGCTTTAAATAATGCTGTCTGAACTGTAAAACTGGTTTACTTCCTCTCATGTGAGATCAGAGCCAATTTTGGGATCTCTTTAAGACGTTTCAGCTTCGGTTAAATAAACAGGGATTACACTTTTCTTCTCTTTCAGTTTTTCAACCGTTTTGTCTTTTATGTAGAGAATTTAATATAATATGTTGGGTTCAATAAAAGTTATACTTGATTAACAACATCGTGAAATGCTGTCAATAACTATATAATTATTTGGACTCATTTGGCTTAAAACTTAAACTTAAAACTACAACATTAAGCATTCTGCTTCAATTACAATGTTTGTGAAGAAATAAAACCTTTTGAAGTATATTTAGAAGCAACAGTGTGCCATCTTAACATCTGAAACGGATGTTAATATTAGGTGTAAACAGGACTATAGTCACTGTTTGTCCCATAGACCTGTAAACTTCAGTGCGACCCATTATGGGTCCAGGATGATCTACTATAGATTTTGAAAGTGTGGATCCATCCACTCTTTTTCAGCTGATGTTGTCCACAGTCCATAGCTCGATAGAAAGCTTGCTTCAGAACTGCAATGTGGAAAAACTACAACCATGTTGAGACTGTCGGAAATGCAAAATGTACTTTCATTTGAAAAGAGGACTTTGGACCACTGAGCAATAATTATTTGCAGTAATTCGTGCAAAAGGAGCCCGACCAAGTATTGAGTGCATAAATTGCAAAAAAATGCTAGAAATATTTCACTTCATGTGTAATGAATCTAGAATACAGTATATGAAAGTTCCACTTTTTGAATTAAATTACGGAAAAAACTTTTCCACGATATTCCAATTTTTTGAGATGTACCTGTAAGCTTAATAGTTGAATGCAGTGAAAAGAAACTACTTCGTTCTCACTGTAGGACGAACATACTGCTCAGCTCATTACGTTGCAAACGATCAGCTGTTCCATTACCAGAGTGAACAGAAAAGGGTTTAAGCGATTAATAATAATCTTACCTTACTTGTTCATTGTGGATGTTCTTATGTGTTTATAAAGGAATAGTTAACACAAAAATGAACATTCTCTTATCCATTTGTCACCCTCATGCCATCCCAGATTTTTTGAAGAATATCTCACCTCTGTAGGTCCATAATGCGAATGGTAACCGACATGTTAAATCTCAAAAAAGCGCATAAAGGCAACATAAAAGTAATCCATATAACACCAGTGGTTTAATGTCTACTGAAGTGATCCAATTTGTTTTGGGTTAGAACAGATTAGGGGTGTCAGAATTAACACATTAACACATGTGATTAATTAAAAAAAGATTAATGTGTTATTTTTTCTTAATTCCGATTAACACATTTACTGTTAATACAGCATAAACACTGGTGTGAAGGGCGGTACTTTAGTAATGTGTCTGCCTGAAGTCGTTACACTGACACACGCCACAGACAGACACACAACAGCGCCAGAGCCCTTCTGCCAAGATAAGCCTACAAGCATAACACAGCGGCCCATAGACATTCTATGGACAGTAGTGTTGTAACACGCTAGTTGACCAGTATGCCCTCTCCTATGATAGAGTTAAAGAGGTTGTTATCTCAGTAAATAAAATTATCTCTGGCAGCGTTTCACTGTCAGTGACAAAATGATGGAGAAAGGAGCCTTTAGTCCTATTTGGTGTACAAAGCAAGCCCAGCTGGGACTTGTGATAGAAATCAAGTATTTTTCAGCTTATGTAAGGCACATGGTGAGTTCAAAGTGGCACTAGACATGAACGCGGCTTCATGATTGCTGTAACAAAGCAGATAGCCACAGTACACTGCCAGATTAATATTGTGGATGATGAGCGTTTAAGAGATTTAATGCACATTGCAATGTATATGCGACCTATGTGGGGACTAGTTCTTTCAATTAGTAAAACTCTCACTTTATAGACTTTGGGAAACGTTTAATGTTACTTGAATTGGTGATATTTTAGTGCATTTCTATTTTTATTTTGTGGAAGGCATTATTTGGAAAATGTTAATAAAGCATTATATTGCTAAATATTGATTTATTTTATTTCCAAAGATGGAAATACATTTTGTGTGTAAGTGTTATATATAGTGTAAAATATCAGCACTTTCAAAATCTTTGCTTAATCGTAATTAACTACAAAAATTATGCGATTAATCACAAACATTTGAATAGACTGACAGCACTAGAATAGTCTCCTACATTTTGTGCGTGAGAAGCGCTATTTGAATGACGCATGGAGCTGCCAACTATGTAGAGTGTTCCAAATCATTCTCTAATGAGGCTCCATTTCAGTTAGGATGCTACCAGAGAAGAAAGCTGCCTATGTAGGCAGGAGACAGCAAGGCAGCTATCTAAAGCCTCTTTTCCACCATCGGGCTGAATTGCTAAACCGTACTGTTCCGTGCCGATCCGGGCCAGCTGGCTAGATTATGGTTTGTTTTTCCACTGCGGTGCGGAAATTCTGGAGAATGTACGCAACAGATCCGTCTGTCGGTGACGCCGTGAGAGATAAACATTGGAGTGAGTGCGCTATGGAGGATGATCGCATATTCCAGTTTTTAGTATTGCTTTTTTGCTTTGTTGACAAACAGCAAAGACACTGACCATGTCGCAAAAAAGGAAAGTAAAGAGAAAAAGGCGAGAGGTTTACCATAATTTAGGGCTTGTGTCTGCCACCGGACACAAACATGCAGAAAGGTAAAAGTTCCCATACTAGCTAAAAAGTACATTTATTGACAAAATATCATATAAGTGTTATATGAAAATAGTATATGGGAATGTATTGATATATTCTGAGTTTAAATGAGCTTGAAATTTACTTCCCTGATGGAAAAGGCATTTAGAAAAATAAATGTAGGCTACAATACTAGTTCAATCATCATAATAAATCCCTGATAATACATTAATGAGTCACCATGTAGTAAATACATTCCACCAGCATGGTTGAGAACGGTTGAGTATGGTTAGCTATTCGTGCAGAGAATTCCGGACTGAGAACAGTTTATAATTGTGCAGTGCCGAACCGTGCTCAAGTGGAAATGCTACTGCAACCGTTCCGTACCATGCTAAGAACCGTTGAGCGTAATGGTAGAAAAGTGGCTTAAAGGAATAGTTCACCCAAAAATGAAATTACAGGCAGCTGCTCTGTGTGTTTATGTTTGTGTGTGTTTCGTTCACTTTATTATTTAACTAGTATATTGCCAAGCCGGTTCTTGCCTCCTCCTTCCCCTTATACCCCTTTACAAAAATATATGAGTATTGTTTTGTTTCTAAAAATAATAAATAGTTTTGGGTTCAGAAGAACTTTAGTTGTCGACTGGAGTCGTGTGGATTATTTTCATGCAACCTAAATATGCATTTTGGACCATCAAAAAAATCCATTCACTTGCATTGTTTAAAGGAGGAGGCCTGAAATGAAATCCTAAAAATCTTAAATTCTGTTTTGATGAAGAAAGAAACTCAGATACATCTTGAAAGGCCTGAGGGTGAGTAAATTATCAGCAAATTTCTATTTTTGGGGGGAACTATTCCTTTAAGTTTTGGAACAGACCCAGAGACTCATTAAAGTGATTTATACTTAACACTTTAACTTCACACTTATCTCGCACCCCCAGCTGCGATTCCTCCTCCACTTATTATATTCATAACTGACACACACAGTCTAATGCTGTCATATAGCTGTGAAAATATATACATTTTGACTGACCATAAAAAATGAGTCAACTTGAATTAAAGTAAAATGCACTTGAAAGAGCAGTAAATGTAGGAAGAGGAGAGAAAGTGAGGTGATGTACCTGGTATGAACATCTTAATGTCTTTACTCAAAATGGCTGAAGGAATGAAAAACAAAAAACGAACAATATTCTTTGCAGATAATTGAAAACATCTCGGGTTATGTAGTGTAACCCTTGTTCCCTGAAAAAGGTGGAAAGAGATGCTGCGCTGAGAAAAGCGCTTTGGGAACAATCCTACATTGTGTCCAGCTGTGAATGTGTGTGTAACACGTCAATGAAAATTGACCAGAATTTATAGCCTCGGCTGGTGAGATCATTGGATGCACCTGTGGCCTGGCTATAAATAGACGCGTCACCAGCGTGTCGTCAGATATATTTTTTCTGAAGAGCAGTCCTGGGACATCCCAGTGCGGCAAAGAAGCGCAGCATCTCGTTCTGCTTTTTTCAGGGAACAAGTGTTACACTATGTAACCCGAGAAGTTCCCTTTAAAAAAAGCTTCACTAGGATGCTACGCTGAGAAAAGCGCTTTGGGAATGAGAATACCCATGCCGCCGCACTGAGGCTGTCCGGACCCCTACGGTTGTGAAGTGTGTTCACAAGAACGCGAGAGGTCTCAGACATGAGCTTGTGATGTCGACTCAAGGACATAAGAGCCTGGAGTAGCATGAACATCCAAACAATAAAATTTTATGAATGTGTGCAGAGAGGACCAGCCTGCCGCATCACAAACTTGCTGCAGAGGGACCCCTCTAGCCAAGGCTTTAGAGGAGGCGATCCCTCTGGTGGAGTGAGCCCTGATACCTACTGGCAAAGCTTGACCGCGCGCCTTGTAGGCCAGGGCAATAACATCCCTCACCCAATGTGACATAGAAGTCTGTCAGACGCTGATTCTAGAGGTTCAAAGGGGTCTCAACTAGACCCTCAAGGACTATTGCTAAGTCTTATGAAGAGGTCATGGTCCTAGCAGGGGATGCCTCTCAAAGGGCACCCCGTCCATCAAGGCGTGGCAAGCAGAAATGGTGGTCACATAGACTCTGAGAGTGGCGGGGCATGTGCCTGCTGACAGTTCTTCCTGCAGAAAGTCCAGAACTGAAGCAATCTGGCAAAGAGGTCCTCTTCTGCCCTGTAAAATCTCAACCATATTTGTTCCAAATGGAGGGAGCCCTAGCACTTAAAATGTTCTCGATAACCTCAGGAGTAAGCCCTATGTACCTCAGTTGGTACCCTTCAGGGGCCAAGTGTGAAAGGTTCTACAATTCGGGCCGGGGATGAAATATTGTCCGCTGTGCCTGAAAGAAGGTCCTTCCTGTTCGGAATCGCCCAAGGCAAGCCGTCGAGGAGAGATATTAACCCCGAGAACCATACCCTGTTCGGCCAGCGTGGCGCTATCAGTAAGAGGCAACACCCTTGCTGGCGAACTCTGGCCAAGACTCCCGGGAGCAGCGAAACCTGGGAAAAATGCATACAGATGCATTCAGGGCCATGTATGCGCCATCCCGTCCAGACCCAGGGGGGCTGGGTGACTCAGGAAGAAGTAGAGGAGACATTGCGCTGTTCATAGAGGCGAAGTGGTCCTCTTCTGCCCTGTAAAATATCACCCAGATTTGTTCCACTACCTAGGGGTGGAGTTTCCACTACCCCGCCGGTATTTTCTGTCTGGACATTAAATCTGCTCCCACATACAGGCATCCAGGGATATAAACTGCCCTGAGTGACAGGGGCTTGCCTTGGGCCCCAAGGAGAATCAAACGTGCCAGAAATTTAGCTGACATGAATGTGGACTTCCTTGATGTAAGAGACTACCGCTGTATTGCCCACCCGCACCAAGACATGGCGGCCTCTGGAATAGATGGCCAGAAATACCGCCATCAACTCGAGACAGTTACTGTGACAACCGAGCTGATGACCCTCCCATTCCCCTTGAGCTGGACGACCACTTAAGACCACTACCCAGCCCGTCAGGGAGGCGTCTGTCGTTAGCAACCTGCGACGACGAGACGCACCTAGAGTTGGATCCAAGGTAAGAAACCGGGGTCTGAACCACATAGAAAGGAAACGAAGCCTGCGGCGCGTAACCATTATTAGCCTTAGGGGACCGGCCCTTGGATGAAACCCCCTGGCTTTTAGCCACAGCTGGAATGGTCTCATGTGCAAAAGGCCCGAAGTGATCACCGTGGATGCAGATGCCATGAGACCTAGTATTCGTTGATACTGACGAGCAGTGCAACCTTGACCTAGCCTGACCTTGCTCAGGGTGTTCTGAATGATTCATGCGGGAGACAATTGTGCCTGCATCGTGATTGAATTCCATATAACCCCCAGATAAGTGATTCCCCGGGTGGGAGAAAGACGTTAAGTCTCAGACCCGGAGAAACCAGATGAGCTAAGACGATATCCTTGTGCTGAACTGCCAATTCTTGGAACTGCGCTAGGATCAGCCAGTCGTCTATGTAATTCAGAATGCGGATGCCCCGGAGTCGCAAAGGAGCCAGTGCTGCATCCCTGCATTTCATGAATATGCGGGTTATTAAGGCTAGGCCGAATGGAGGAACCCGATACTGGAAGGCTTCGCCCCCGAAAGCGAACCTCAGGAACTTCCTGTGCTGTGACGGAATTTCTATGTGAAGATATGCATCCATGAGATTGATGGTGACCAGCCAAACGTGATGTTGGGCTTGTGACACGATCGTCTTGATAGTTAGCATCTTGGACTTGAACACCCTGACTGGGCAGTTCAAGCCTTGAAGATCTAAGAACGGACGCAACCCCCCACCCTTTTTGGGAACCAGGAAGTCTTCTCTGTAATAACCTGACTCTTTTTCTGGAAGGGGAACATGTTCTATGGCCCCTTAGATCGAGAGATTTTGCAGTTCTTTTCACAGTAGAAATGCCTGCTCGGGTTTACGGTAGTGGGGACCACGCCATTGAAACACAGAGGGAGGCATGCGAATTGAATTCTGTAGCCCTTCTCTACTGTTCTTAGGACCCACAAAAATATCTGGCAGAAGTTTCCACGCTGACTGGTACTCTGAGATGGGTATTAATTTAAGACTTCCTGTTGAGGGGGTGTTGAGTGTTCCGCGTCCTGGATTAAGGCAAGAAGCAACGGTACACCCAACTCTTTGTTGGAAGCCTCTATCACCTGAAACATCAAAGGCGGCGGGAGTGAAGAGGTTTCGTGAGGGTATCGGGAGGGCCGAAGTGGATGGTACACACGCCCCGTCCCGAGGGGAACTACCCCCACAAGGCTGGGTACAAGACCGTTTCTTTTAGAAATCACGACCCTGAGGTCCTGCTTGGGCGGCTGTTGAGGGCGACGAGACTGTCCCCTGAGTGCGGCGAGGGAGGAACTGCTCGAAGGCCTCCTCGTGGCTTTTCGCCTCTTGGAACCTGGAGATAACCGTGCTCATGGCGTCTCCGAATAGGCCAGTAAGCGAAACCGGGGCATCAAGGAGGAAAACTTTATCCTTGTACCTGATGTCCGAAAGGTTGAGCCAAAGGTGCCTCTCCGCGCTGACCAAGGCAGACATAGACCGGCCAATAGCTGGGGCTGTTTGCTTGGTCGTGCGGAGAGAAAGATCTGTGGCTCGACGAAGCTTGTCGAGCGCAGCACCCACACTCAGGTCGTACAGCAGGTCAGCCTGGTAAGCCTATAATACAGCCATTGTGTGCAGAGCAGCACCAGCCTGACCTGCTGCTTGATAAGCCCTCCCCACTAAAGTGGAGGTCATTCTGCAAGGCTCTATGAGGAGAGAGGGCTTTTTAAATGACGATGCCGAGCCCGGCGAGAGATAGCCCGCAAGTGTCTCTTTGACCGGCGGCATCATTGAAGGTCATCAAAGAAAGGAAGGTACTAATATAGAGTTCCCTTCCTTTTTATTGTTTTATTTATTTATTTTTTTAGCCACCAGACAGAAATCTGTTTTATAGTTTGGAGCGTTTGGGGGGGGGGGGGCTCTTGTTCACATGGCCAGTCTAGCTGTAGTCTGGTCACAGCCTGAGTAACCACCTCGAGTAATTTCTCAGCCACTTTATTATTTTGCGTGGAATGTACAGAGATTCAGCCCCCCCCTCGTGAAACAAAGAGGCACCGAGGCGCACTTCAGGCTTACAAGAAGGATCAGCTGGATCTGCGGAGAGACCGATCGATAGGGACGGACCCGTCTCTCGCTCCTCAGCCAGATATATGCGAGAGCCCCACGATGAAAGAGTGGGCGCTGACTCCTGGAAGTAAGTGAGGCGAGCGCGAAGCATTTCGCCCGAAAGCAGATCGCAATGCTCGCACCCACCCCGCTCCAACGCGAGAGCAGCATGCTCTTCCCCCAAACAAACAAAGCAAAACTGATGCGTGTCCCTCTCGGCAATAGAGCGTAAACAAGGGAATACGCATCGTTTGCTGTGATTCTCAGTCATTCTCTCTCTATTTATATATACAGTATATATATATTTATAGAAAGCAGAGAAAGGAGAAAAGGTTCACTGCGCACTGCCAAACCAAATTCGAACTCCTAGCAGAGAAAAGAAAGTTTGTGACAGGCTTGTGAGACACACACACACAGAATGGGCTCTGAAAAAAATGGATCTGATGACACGCTGGTGACGCGTCTATTTATAGCCTGGCCACAGATGCATCCATTGATCTCACCAGCCGAGGCTATAAATTCTGGTCAATGTTTATTGACATGTTACACACACATTCACGGCTGGTCACAACGTAGGATTGTTCCCAAAACGCTTTTCTCAGCGCAGCATCAAAGTGAAGCTTTTTGTAAAGAGAACAAGGATAAAACACTGTGGCAGGGCGGAGGGCGGGGCCGGGTTGTGATTATACACACCCGGTCCCTTATCAGGCTAATTAAGCCTCCGAGAGGAATAAAGGCCGATGGCAGACGGTGGTGCGAGGAGAGAGAGATCGTTTACGGACATGTCCGTCATGTGTGTGTGTGTTTGTCTTTTTTTTAAGTTCATAATTAAAATATTATTTATATCGTCATGCTGGTTCTCGCCTCCTCCTTTCCATTGAACTGATTACAAGCCCCTTTTTAATTGTTCCGGAGTGAAAACGTGTACACTGTAGGGCTGCACGATTTGGGGAAAATGTCATATTGCGATTATTGAGGCTAATATTGTGATATGCGATTGCGATATAATAAACAAATGGTAACATGAGTCAACTTGCTTGGTTATCAAGGAAAATGCACAAATAGATTACTGATAATGCTGAAATGTGTATCTCTCAACTCACACATACAAACTAGCAACAAAAACAACTATAAATGCAGTGTTTTCAAATTAAAATAATAATTTTGGGGGGGGAGAAGAGCGTCTACGTGTTAGAGTGCGCTTCAGCGGGCGGAACTTTACTCTCCCGGTCTCGACTCCCGCTCAGATTGTGTCTCCTCCGCGACTGGTTGAAGCGGCTCTGATCGCACCGAGAATGCCAGTTTTGGAGTTTGTGTTTATTTACCTGGCATAGGCCTACTCCCGTATAATATGAACTTGAATTAAGGATGAAATAAAGATATATCGCCAAGCTATGATCTGTGTTATTTTTTCTGGACACCAGTTCAGTGTCGGTCAGCTCGGTATCATCCATCCATCCATCCATCCATCCATCCATCTATCTATCTATCATTATTAAAATTAAAAGTTAATTTCATACCCTGTTTACAATATACAGTATAAAATATATGAATTCAAAATCATGGAAAAATTGGCCAGTGATACTCAATGTTTGCATTGTTAAAAGTGAAGTCTGTAATTTGCATGCCACTTGTGGAATCAAACAGACTTGAATAGGGATGGGGGATGAATTTCGATATATCGCAAACCAAAAAAAATGGTCATTTAAGTGTTATTATATCATATTGAGATTATATTGATTTGTGAAACTCATAATGTATATCGAAATGAATTGTGAGATAACCACGTCGTCACACACCTACAGCTGAAGGTTTCAAAACCGGTTTCAGAAACACTCCCATGCCCCTACTATCTGCCCCTCTCTAGCCTCTTAGCTGTATAGCTGACAAGTAAACTGTATGCTTCAGAAAGAAGCACATTTAACCTTTTCAATTCTCTTTCCCTTCTTAAACAGTCTTTTTAATGTGTTGTTTTGATCACTGTCTGCTCTAGTGTTTCCTCCATGACAGCATTGCTTCCTGACATTTCAACACAGAGGCCCTGATCTAAACGGCACCGAGAATGGTTTGTAATTGTACCATACCAAACCATGCTCAGTGAAAATGCTAAGTACATGGTGAACTGTTACTCACCATGCTCAGAACAATTTGACCCGATGGTGAAAAGAGCGTCCATACAGGGTCCTCCTGAGCACCCCATTGACCATATAAATGGCAAATGTGACTCCCTATGATTTTGTGAACTTCACGGACAAAATAAAAGCCATTGCACCCCAAGTGCATTACATGGAGGTTAATGATTAATTATAATGGATGAACTTGGAAATTAGTGGAAAAAACATCCTCATCTACACACTTGCACTACAATTAAACTACTAGCCTATATTCGAAAGTGTTCTCAGCTTCTCAGTTCTTACCATTGTGAGCTGTATAATAGGGTCACTTGGCACTCAGTGTCCACACGTAGACTAAAGCACTGGTATCTGTTCATCAATAAATCTATTTTGGGCTTACTGCCATATCTCTTTTCTCTTCCCCAACAATTGCTGTGAAGTATTCCTTACACTCTCAGAATTTGTATACCCTTTTGGTTCCATTTGTTCAAACAGAATTAGGGAAACAAGCTTTTCAGTATGCTGGAACATTCTACAAAATGATTTAAAGATAAAAAGGCTTGTGTCAATGTGTACTTTTAAATATCTTTTTCGAGAATTTCGCTCATCATTTTTAAATGGCTTTGGTCAGAGAGCTTCTGCTAAAAACAATACTGTAAATATACATTAATACATTTTAAAAGAAGGTCTGATTATACAGCTGACGTGCTGAATACTAAATGCCCAAGTTGAAAACATAATGAGAGAAATAGCATTACAAGAATTCTGCTGTTTTATTTGTTTTATTCATATTTTATTAATTTAATTACTACTATATTTATTGTATTTGTATACACATGGATATGTTTAGGATATGTTTAGACCAGTATCTAAACATAACAAAGAACACAGTTTTACTAAATCAATCAAGACTCAATAAGGTTTGGATAGATTTAAGTCTTGTCTTATCCCTACGTTTCCTCTATAACCACTAGATGGCATCCTCACATTATATTCCAAATAGCCTCTTAGAGGAAATATACACTTCAGTAATGATTTTCCATTGACCTATGTATCTTTCTTATACTGACTACTTGTTTTTAAGTAAGAAACAACATTGAAGGTCATTTTCCTGCTGCTGTAGATATGTGTGCTTCTTAAAAGCTCTGAAGGTGCATGTGACATGCATTGTGATAGTGACCTGGGTAGGGTTGCACCAGCTGTGTGTAAGGTCTCACGTAAGTTGGGAGATAAAGTTAAAACTAAGGGCTTAGTTACTACTAGTTAGACTGTAACCAAGTGTAAGCTCTCCATAAAGTGATGTGCAGTTCTTTAATATGGTGTTTACCATAATTGATCCAATAAGCACACTTCAAATTTGCTCACAGAATTGTTATAAAGCTGTCAGTTTCAGTTTGATCTTGTTACGGTTGATGTTCAAACCTTGTTTGTTCAAGTAACTGTCAGCTTTAATATATTTTATCCCCATTGAAATATGATACGTAATAAAAGTAGATGTGATAATGTATATTTGTCCTATGTAAATAACAATATATAGGAACTGTATATAAAATAAATAAGGGGTGATACATAAATACTAATACAACAGGCTGGAAAAACAGGCATTCGTTCATTTTTAATATCCTATATATATTGTGAATGTATTGAAACTTGACAACGGTGCTTAAAAGTACGATTCTCTCTCTCTCTCTCTCTCTCTCTCTTTCGAGTGCATGCTGGGAGTGAGTGGGCGGAGCGTGGTGAGTGTGGAAGTGAGTGGTAGCCGACTGTGGCTGGTAAGAGTGCTTTTTTAAAACGTTTTTTTTTTTTTTTGGGTTATTGTATCGTTTTTGTGAGGATAGTCTGCTTCCAGCATTTTTGCTGGGAAGCATGGCGACTCCAAACACAATGGCTTTTGAAAATTTAACTCGGCGTCATGGAGTGAAGATCGATTCAAACGCTAACGTGGAAGATGTTTGTTTGGCTGTAGGAGACGTTGTGGGTCATGAAAACATTGTGTCCCCTTCGCGAATGAATAATGCATTTGTGCTTTTTTTTAGCACTATTGAGAAGGCGAATGAAATAGTGCAAAATGGTGTCGTAATCAAAGGTTCACTTACGCCGGTGTTTCCTCTGAGTACTCCCGCCAAGAAAATAATGATTTCAAATGTCCCTCCTTTTGTGAAAGATGAGTTAATCTTGCAGGAATTGTCACGTTATGGAAAGATAGTTTCCCCCATCAAAAAAATTCCGCTCGGATGTAAATCGCCTTTAGTGAAACATCTCGTGTCTTTTAGGAGACAGTCGAGCCGATCCAGGGAGTAAACAGCGCAGAGGCGCGGGCGTCTGGTTCTCCTGTTGATGATGGAAGTGTTGTGGCGGAGTCTGTGGCAGCAGAGAACGCGGTGGGGTTGAGTATATTATCTTCGGCATTTGTAGAACAAAACAGAGATATGGTAAATGAAGATCTGAGATTGAATGACTGTGAATTGGACATGGAAGATGAATCTACTTTCAAAACTCCAGTTAAAAGAAGAAAGAGTCGAAATGATAAAATCAGTAGGTCTAAACAGGGTAAAAAAAGTGACACTGCTGAAGATGAAATCATAGCTTCGGATGATGATGATTCTGATTCTAGCATTTCTGTGTGTTCAGAATTTTCTGCTTGTTCCCAAAATGAAGCAGTAAATATTTTGAACAAAGCTGAAGACATTAGTGTTTTTCTTCAGGAAATGAAAGGGCTAAAAGGTGTGCAGATTGAGGATTATTTTCCTAATCGTGCACAATTTGTGAAAGACGCCCGATATTTGATAAAGGAAGGGGCTTTTTCAGATCTCGAAGTGTACCGTTTACGGAAGTTTGTAAACAAGTTAAAAAAACAAATTCCTAGAGATGAGAAGAATGCTATGGTTTAAATCCCTAAGCTTGTTTTTTTTTGACCATATACACACTCTCTGTTTTTTCCCATCTTAGTTTCTTGTTGAACCTAAATAAAACTATGAGTCAACTAAAAATTGAAACTCTCAATTTAAATGGAGCTAGAGAAGTTCGTAAAAGGATGATGTTGTATGAATTTATAAATCAGAAGTCTGTTGATGTCATGTTTATACAAGAAACGCATAGTGATCAAAGAAATGAGGTGGACTGGAAAAGAGAGTGGGGAGGACAACTTTTTCTTAGTCATAAATCCTCTATTAGTGGAGGTGTTGCCATTTTATTTAGCAAAAATATGACTCCAGTGTCTTATGAATTTGTCGAAATTGAAAAAGGTCGTTTTTTAAAAGTTGTCGTTAAATTTGAAAAAATTGTTATGGTTTTTTTAAATATTTATGCTCCGAATAGTGGAGTGGAAAGAGTTTTGTTTTTAAATTTAGTCAACACTACTCTGAAAGGCCTAAATACAGATGATTTTTTAGTTTTAGGTGGAGATTTTAATTGTACCGAGAATGATAAAATAGACCGAAATCATTTAGAACCACATGTTGCATCTCAAAGAGTTATCAAGCAACTCGTTCAAACTTTTGATCTCTGTGATATTTGGAGAAATATGCATAAAAAATTAAGACAATATACATGGGTTCATTGTAAAGATAATGCATTGTCTTTGGCACGTCTTGATCGGTTTTACAGCTTTAAGCACCAGTTCAATATTTTTAAATATTGTCAAATTAATCCTGTTGGATTTTCAGACCATAGTGCGGTTCTTTGTTCTGTCCTAGTGAGCCATGTGAAGTCAAACAGCGCCTATTGGCATTTTAATACATCTTTTCTCGATGACAAACATTTGAAAGATTCTTTAACTTTTTTCTGGGATGTTTTTAAACAACAAAAGCACTTATATAGCTCTTTACAGCAATGGTGGGATTGCGGGAAAATACAAATTAAAAACTTTTGCCAGCAATACACTCTTAATGTAACAAGAGAAATAACTCGATCATTGAATATTTTAGAGACTGAGATAGTTGCTTTGTACAGTTTGTCTGAATCTACAGGCAAAAAAGAACATATTGAAGCTCTGACATCAAAGAAAACTTTATTGGCAAACCTGTGGGACATTAAGGCACAGGGAGCGCTGGTTCGTTCACGTTTCCAGAAAGTTACACAAATGGATGCACCTTCCAAATTTTTCTTCAGTATGGAGAAAAAAAACAGTCTAAGCAGAATAATTCATTCCTTGGTATCTGATACAGGGCAGGAATTAACTAAAACTCCTGAGATAAGATAAGTTGCTGTACAGTTTTATAAAAAATTATATACAGCTGATTTAATAAATGAAAAGATGACTAGTAGTTTTTTTGAAGGTCTGCCAAAACTTGATGAAGAGAGCAATGAAAGTTTGCAACAACCTTTGACAGAGCAAGAGCTTTACACAGCAATGATGAGTATGGAGAATGGGAAATCCTCCGGGATTGATGGGTTACCCATTGAGTTCTATAAAACTTTCTGGCCCATTTTAAGAGAAGATCTCTTATTAGTGTTTGATGAAAGTCTCATTAATGGGTTTCTTCCTCTCAGTTGTAGAAGGGCAGTTATCACTCTATTGCCCAAAAAAGGTGATCTTCAAAATATAAAAAATTGGAGGCCTGTTTCTCTCTTGTGCTCCGAGTATCAAATCTTGTCCAAAACTCTGGCTACAAGATTGAGTAAAATAATAAGGAAGGTGATACTCTACGATCAAACATATTGTGTACCAAATAGATCGATTTTTGATAATATAACTCTAATCAGAGATGTTCTAGAAGTTTCAAAGCTGTTTGGTATAAACATTGGCCTTATTTCTCTAGACCAAGAGAAGGCATTTGATCGGGTTGAACACCTTTATTTGTGGCATACTTTGCAAGCTTTTGGTTTTAATTCAAGTTTTATTAGTATGATCAGAACAATGTATTGTGAAATTGAGAGTCTGATCAAAATTAATGGTAGTTTGTGTGCCCCCTTTAAAGTACGGAGAGGGGTTAGACAAGGTTGTGCCCATGTCTGGGCTATTATATGTGCTGGCTATAGAACCACTGCTTTCTATGTTACGAAACAAGTTAAAGAGTCTAACATTGCCACAGTGTAATAATGCTTTTTATTTATCTGCATATGCTGATGACGTTATTGCTTTTATAAATGATAGTGATGATGTTGAAATGTTAAAACAAATTGTTAATGATTTTAAAGAGATTTCATCAGCAACTGTAAATTGGGGGAAAAGTGATGCTTTATTGATTGGAAAATGGGAAGGAGGAAATCCCATTCTACCTGGAGGCTTACTATGGCAAAAAGATGGGTTAAAATATCTTGGTGTTTTCTTGGGCAATGAAGCTTTCATGCAGAAGAACTGGGAAGGAATGGCAGATAAAGTAACAGGACGTTTGAAAAAATGGAAATGGCTGATTCCTCAGTTGTCTTTTAAAGGACGCACGCTCATTATCAACAATCTTGCGGCTTCTTCCCTCTGGCATAGACTTGCATGCATTGACCCACCTGTTGATCTCCTACCAAAAATTCAAGCAGAAACTGTGAACTTTTTTTGCGACAATTTGCATTGGATCCCTCAAAGTGTTTTGTTTCTGGCCAAAGAAGATGGAGGCCAAGGTCTAGTGCATTTGGCTAGTAGATGTGCTGCGTATCGGCTTCAGTTTTTGCAGAAATGTATGCTGGGATCTGAAAGACTGGTATGGAGACCAGTGGCTCAATGCATTTTACGTAGAATAAGTGGACTCGGCCTGGACAATGTTTTGTTTTTAATGGACTCTAAAAAATTTGATTTTAGAGGGGTTCTTGCTTTCTATTGAAGTGTCTTTAAAATATGGAGTCTGTTTAAGCCTCAGTGGATGGAACCATTAATGTCCCTGTACTGGCTACTGGAAGAGCCCATTGTGTGTGGAGCACGTTTCGATGTATCTGGGGACTAAATACCGGGTCTTAAAGATTTGTTGTACAGAAGTGGATCTCTACAGTTGAAACACATTATAAATAATGCAGGTCCTGATTTTAAAGATGTAGAAGCAGTTTCAGCCTTTTTCAAGGTAAAATCTGCACGATACATTAAACGTTTTTTAGATAAGCTGCAGGGTGCTTTGAATGTACAAGAAAGAAACTTAATTGATGAGTATAATAAGAAATGTATATTTCCAGACTGTGAAGATTTCTTTCCAGATATAAGTATTGTACCTGATCTTACTTCATTTAAATATATAGTAGCGCATAAATTGTGACTTAGTCGCCCATTTAAGCCACAACTAGACTAAGTTGTAACTTGCATATAGCTGGTACAACCGGCCCCAGGAATGGATGCAGTGCGTGCTGAATTCTGAATTGTCAGGTGGTAATTTGTGCATGGATCGCAGAGAGTAGCATGAGCCTCCCATGCTGTGAGTCTCCACGGTGTCATGCACAGCATGTCACGTGATAAGATGCGTGAATTGACTGTCTCAGAAGCTGATGCGACTGAGACTTGTCCTCTGCCACCCGGATTGAGGTGAGTAACCGCACCACCACAAGGGCCCACTAAGTAGGGGGAATTGGGCATTCAAAATTGGGAGGAAAAGGGGATAATATAAAAAAATAATCATTAAAAAGAGACAGTTTCAGTACGTGTTTAACAAATCAGTGTAAATACTTGTAAATAGTACATATTATTCAATTAAACAATAAGCGTGTAACAAAATGAATAATATATATATATATATATATATATATATATATATATATATATATATATATATATATATATATATATGCAATTTTATATCATATTTGTTTACTGAATACATGGATTTGTTCATTATTTAAAAACCAAAATGTGACCAAAATGATGAAAAACTATTAAAATATAAATATTAAAATTTATATTTTCTTAATGTACCTAGTTAGAAGGTCCCCTGTATAATTAACAGCATTAGCTTGGAGAAAATGTCTTTCATATGTAAGCAAAAGGGACATTATAACTGAAATATACCCATATGAACTGATATCGAGCGGAAATGGGAATCAAACTGAGAGCTTGTGAATTGGGAAATCTGTACCAATAACCAGCCCTACTGTACAGGCCCACGCCAATTCACTTATTCATATCAGACTCATGCACAACAGATAAGAGTTCAGATCTTTACTTCCAGGTTGTGTAGATTGGTGTCTATATAAATGAGCAACATCAGAAATTTCGTGGAAAATAGTGTAAAAGTTTCTGCTTACGAGGTTTAGAGTGAGATGGCCATAAGCATGCATTTTCAAGGCAGGAAGTAGGTTAGACAACTGTTTAAGAAATTTACGAAGTCTCAATAGTGTTACACACAGTAAATGGGCAGTATGAAAATAATTATGAGACAAGATATTCCTTTCAAAGTATTTAGTTACCAAATGGTGCAGGATCAAAATATATGGGATAATTTACAGGGTCACTGTAGCAAAATTAACTGTGACATAGAGTGGAGGGCTTTGCATCCTGCCATTTTGCTTCCCAAACTAACACCATTGGTTGAGCCAGAAGTTGACACATCAGATCGTTCAAACAGAGCAATGTTTTAATTACACCACAGAGCCAAAATGCTTAAAAAACCATGCCATGAATGCTTACTTTAATTTGTCTATGCATATTAAACGGGGATAGGGGAAAATATTTTAAGATTTACTAAACAAAAAATACACTGCGCCTTTAAGTGTGGACTGCATAGCAATTGTATTGTATTGCAAATCACTAAATTTGGTGACTGGATACTAAAGAAGCTGCATAGAAAAAATATTAAACCCCTAAGCGTACTCACGTCAAACTCATTGAGAGCGGCGGCCAGTTCGCCGATACCAGCGTGCCCGTGCTTCTCATCGGTGGGTGACGTGGCCTGGGCGGCACTGGAGATGCCCCCGATGGCCTCTTGGACCTGTTTGAAGACGTAGTCTCGGTTGGCACGTGTAGCGGCAACATCGGGGTGGCGCAGGAAGGCCTGTGAGGCCGTATAGAGCATGGTGGCGTTCTTCTTCAAAGCTCCGCGAGCGGCTGCCATCTCATCCCTGCACTGAGGGTCCTTAAGTTCCTACAACACACACACACACACACAAAAAAAAACATTTGGAGTCACTTAATTTAAGTTAATGCTGCTGTGTCAATTTGAGTAAATTAAGTTAAATGCTAATATCTTGCCAGATTATGATAGATTATGTTCTGGAATATCTGTAAATGTAATTGGAAAACATGCTTTTCCATGTTAATTCTATGATGCTTTTTGATTTAAAGATGGGCCTCATCTGCCTGTATATGACAGATTTCAATTATTACTTCAGTGAATGTTCCCGTTACATGATACTGTACGATTCTCTAGCATGCATATTCAATAGTCTACCTACCATCTGTTTGTATCAAGGTATATAGTATACTGTATTTAGTTTCGATAGCAGGGTACAGAGGCTGTAATCGTAATAAAGACACAGTTTTGGTCTCGAGCCCCAGTACACCTCACAAATTAATGAACTCCATGTACTTAATGGACACACTGGCAGCACTTCCTCAGAACGGAATATATAATATCCTCTAGGAACACAGCCCTAACTTGATGTAATACCTAGTGCTTGTTTGCATCAGGAAACAAGTAAAATATTGACAGTAACTGGGGAGCTTGTACTCACTCAAAGTTAATGTCTATATATCGGATGAAACGGAAGCATCACTCTAACCTTGTAAAGTATATGGTTTAACAGACAGAACTTTTTTTTTTATTTGTTATTAAATCCTTCATAAAAGACTTATAAGCGATAAACCAAACCAGATAGCTCACAGGTGAAATCACAATATCGCAAACTTTGATTTGAAGCCAAAAATATTCGAAAATTGGACAAAAACACAAAGGTAAATGACTGTGTACTTAACATATTTAAATGAGCGAATGAACTACAATTACATCAAGCACCGCCAATGACATAACTGAAATAAAAATTATGGAAAATATATAACAGTTGATTTAAAGTTGTTGAGTATAAGTACAAAATCAATATATAACCCACTGTTTAGGGCTGTCACGATTATGAGATTTGGCAGAAGATTCATTGTCAAACAAATAACTAGGATTATTACAATTAATTGTCTGTTTTAGGGATCTCACGAATATGCTGATCATGATGATTATTTATGTGTTTTAGGGCTTTAACGATTATGACAATTAATTGTCAAACAAATGTTGTACAATGTATAATTTTGTCTTAGGTGTATGTGTGATAATAAACTTTAAGTAATTTATTCATATTTAACTTTTACATGATTTCCTTTAAGCCTTTAAAAAAATTAGAAATTACATTCAAAATAATATTTAAAATATCTAAATATTTAAAATATCTGCTTGGTCAACTTTAGTCTTGGTCCAATTTGTATTTCACTGCTGTTTTTAGAACCCAGCCAACCTGAATATATACAGTATTATATGATATGATATGCTATGATATGATATGATATGATATTATATTATATTATAGTCAATTAAGCAATAGTAAAATATTTATGTCCAAAAATTATTTACTTTCACAAGTTATTTTAAGGCTCTCCAATTAAACCCATGTTTCTTCATTCTATCATCTCCTAAGAAATAGAGAAAGTGGGTATGACACAGAATAGTGGGCTCCTCTGTGAATGAACCCAGAGCAACAAATAATTTGCCAATATACAAATGTTAAATTAAAGTGAAACCAGAAACCGGTGTGCATTCACTAAAATCCTCGTTTATATATTTGCGGGAGTTTGTCGCGAACCCTGCAGATGGCGCGTTATCTCAAATAATTACGATTAGATCAAATAACCAAGATCCATCGATTACTTAATAATCGAGAAAAGCCATCCAATGTTAAACATGATATATATACATATACACACACACACACACACACACACACTGATATATATATATTTATGAAGTTAAAATATTGTGGATTGATGGCATCAACAGAAACATATACTACTGATAAACAACCTCAGAGCTCACCGTAAGTCTGTCTTTAAAGGTTTGTCAGTTATTGTTAATAATCAATTCCCCAATAGAAAAATTTAATGGGATATTTAATACAACAGTAGCCTAAAATAATGACTAAATAGCTACTTTGCTATTGGTTAAGATTAACCAACATTAGTTAACATAAACCAATAGCTGTATAGTCTATTGGTGACGTGACGTCAACCAAAACGTTGCAGCGGAGCAAGTGCTAACATTTTGATGATTTTGCTTTGGAATAGATGTTGTTGTTTCGGTCTCACTTTATATTAGGTGTGTTTAACTACTATGTACTAACATTATAATACATACAATACAATGTACTTAATGTGTAGCTACATGTTGTTCTGCAAAATTCACACAAGATGTCACACATTTGCTGCTACTGATTTTGAGGCACGGGTAGGTTTAGGATAGGGATATGTGTTAAGGGTTAGGGTAAGGGTTGGGGTAGGGTTAGGTTTAGGGTTGACAGTTTAACTACAAATGTAATTAAATGATGGCACTTTAAATGTAAGTATAATGCAATAACACATACATTCATAATAAATATATTACCTAATATAAAGTGGGTCCTTTTGTTCTTTGAATTAATGTACACCATGTGAATTGTTCACAATAAGACCAAGAGTGTGTACTGAGAAAGTAAAGGGTGTCAATCTTGATATCATAATGGCTTTATACACAATAATAGCTGTTTGATTGTTGTTGCAGATATTGTAAACAGTCCACAGGATCAGTGTCTAGAGCGATACTCCGTAATACCTGCTGTCTGCGAGCCGCCACATAGTTGAGCTTAACCATCTCTTTCCCAAACTCCTTAAAACGATTGGCCAAGTCCTGCTCATTGGTGGCATTCTTAACAGCTTCAAGAGCTTCCTCAACCTACAAAATAGACAAATCAACACATACAATCATTCCATGGTTTAACAGTTTAAACACCATCCATGAAGTAGATGAAGTACAAAAGTTAAAAGTTCCTTAAAGCACTTCAATTGATACGGTTGAGTGACTGTTAACTTTCATTGGCAAAACGTGCCTTCACTAACAATCCTCCTGGGACATATATTATGGAAATTCTGAACTCAAATCAGTTTTGTTTTACTTTAAAGAAGAAAAGTAGAAGAAGAAAAAGGTGATAATCAGTCCCTTGTGGGACATCCGAAGTTTGTCAGCCACATCCCACACTCCACAAATTCCTATTGAGCTTCAGTTATGTTTCAGAGATGTTTAAAGGGATAGTCAATCCAAAATGATAGTTCTGTCTTCATTTACTCATCCTCTTGTTGTTCCCATATGACTTTCTTCTGTGGAGCAAAAAGGGAGATGCCAGGCAGATTGATAGCTACATTCACCATTCACTTTTTATTACATCCTTTTTTTTATACAATGAAAGTTAATGGTGACTGTGATTAACATTAGGCCAAACACCACCATTTGTGTTGTACAGCAGAAACAATGTCATATGGATATAGAACGACATGAGGGTGAGTAAATGTTTACTGAAACGTATTTTTTGTTTAAACTACAATATCCCTGTAATATGCTTAATTATTATACAACACAGAGGCTGCTGGTTAAAAACTGGCTTAGTTTTGAATTGACTAAAATAAACTGTAAGGCTATAGTGGAAACGTTTAATTGTATCTGTTGTCTCAACATCACTAGAATAGAATATTATAACTAGAAGCTAGGGATTATGGGCAAAACTGTGTGAAGATTGAGGTATGAGAGCAAAAAGCCTTAGTTCACCCCATCTAAAATAGCCTTCACTGGCTTGAAAATGCAAATTCAAAATGTAAAGCTTAACTGATGACCGTCGGCAAGAGAAATGAAATATGAATGTGCTATTTATGCATTTTAATAGTTATTCAAATGTTGTGCTATGAGGCCATTGCTGCAGCAATATGTGTTTTGCAAACAGACAACAGGCCTGGAGATAAAGACACAGCAGAAGTCTCCAAAGCTCCCTGTTTCTATAATAAATATAAAGATATGTTTGTGCCCTTGAATCAAAAAGAGTATCAATGTACAGTTCTGCTCATACTGTAAGTGTAAATACCCCTTGCAGAATCTGTAAGGTTTTTAAATAAGATTCTGTGAACCATAAAAAACAGTATTTGTTTGTATTATTTTACTGATGAAGAAATTTACATATATTCCACAAAAATGCTGCAAGCAGTCATTGATGATCAAGGAGGCAGCGCACGATATTAAAGGGATAGTTCAGCCAAAAATGAAAATTAACTAATTTACTAACCATCATGCCATCCCAGATGTGTATTATTTTCTTTCTTCTGCACAACACAAACACATTTTTTTAGCAGAATAGATCAACTCCATTGGTCCTTTCATAAGATTCCAGTGGTTAAATCCATGTCTTCAGAAGCTATATGATAAGTGTAGGTGAGAAAAACGATCAATATTTAAGTGCCTTTTTACTATATATATCCACTTTTACTTTCACATTCTTTCATATCTTGAAAGTGAAAGTAAAAAAATGACTAAAATATGTATCTGTTTCTCACCCACACCTATCATATTGCTTCAGAAGTCATTCATATAAACACTTGAGTCTTATGAATTACTTATATATGGCCTTTATATGCTTTTTGGACCTTCAAAGTTCTGTCCACCATTCACTTGCATTGTATTGACCTACAGAGCTGAAATATTCTTCTAAAAATTCATGTTTCTGTTCTGCAGAATAAAGAAAGTCATACACATCTGGGATGGAATAATGGTGAGTAAATGATGATAGAATTTATTTTTTTGGTGAACTATCCCTTTCATAACCCAGGGTTTTTTTAACAGGATCATTTCAGTTAATATTTTGTCTTTTGAAATATACTTAAATATCTGTTATGTAGCTTCTTCAAAGATTTTCATTTTGAAAATTGCTAGACATCAAGAGAGTATAAAGAGGACATAGCTGTTAAAACAACCAATCAGAGATGAAGGGTAAAGCTAGACAGGGAGATGATATGGAAACAAGAACGTACAATTTTGAGGTGAGCCAGGAGCCTCATGACGTCAGCCATGTCTGCCAGGATGAGGAGGCGAGTGACGGCAGAAAGGAGGGCACGGGCCGCACGAACCATAGTGCCACGTTTCACAGAGGAGCAGGGGTCATCAGCAAACTCTGAGGAGGCCACACGCATCGTATCACCTGCACAATATATAATAATAAGCAGGACAAGACAAAACAACAAATGTTTACTGGTATTCCACACAGCAAATCCCTCAAGCTTTTCTAAAAATACTCTTGATTATTAACCAAACCAGACTGCATGGACATGCATATTGTTTATTAATGATGTGCATCTGTTTATCAGTGAAATAAACTGTGAATACAGACAAGACTGCCAAGAGTGCTCGTTAGTTGAAAAGCACACTTCAGAAACAGTATGTAAAGGGGTGCTGGTGTCTGAAAAATGATGTGCCAATTATGGTGAAACTATGCTGTTCATGAAATATGCACTATATGACTTTTGTGACTCAACATTTCGCAACTTTCATTAAACCTTTCATAATTTTAACCACAAAAGAGACATCAAAAGCATCATGTTATGACCCTTTGGTACATAACAGTATTGTGTCACATTGTCTCTCTTGCACACACACACATACACTACCAGTCAAAGAATGGACAAGCTTGACTGAATTTATTCTTACAAACCATTTAATCTAAAAAATAAATATTAACAAAAATAAAAATTGTGTATCAGGGCTGAATCTAGTGGGGTGCTGGGATGGTCTTTGCCCCCAAAGTGCATGTGAAGCATAGGGTTGAATTGTATCAGCATAGTGCTAACTCTACCCTAACCAAACCATAACCCCTCATAAGACATACACCAATTTATTTACAAAACCATGGACCGAATATGAAAGAAAAACAGCCAACAAGTGCCCGGCAAACATGATCCTTCAATACTGTTTAAAAAGCATCCCAGGTGGCACCTCATGAAATTGGTTGAGAGAATGCAGAGTGTGCAGAGCTGTAATCTAGGCTAAAATATGAGAGTTTTGATTTTATTGTATTATTTTAACATTGTTTGGGCATGACATAATCCATATACTTCCATATGTATATTTTTTTACTTTTTATGACTTTTCTATCATCCTAAAATAAAATAAAAAATACAATAATAAATCGTTACTGTAGTTTGATAATGTCCAAACTTGTGACTGTACAAAAACAGAGCAGTGGCTATACAGTTTAGCAACAACATGAGGAGTGTGTAAAGTATGACAGAATGTACATTTGTGGGTGAACTATCCCTTTCAAGCCTAAAAACAGTTTCGAACTACATCAGTAATTTTTTTTGTGAGCACCACGCTTGCTACAATGGTGAAAATGAGCAATTTATCTCATGGTTCATTCCTTGACCTTAAAGTAACTAGACTTTCCACCCTCCATCTGAAATGGGCCAGAGGCAGGAGAGAGTTGATTAATGACAGGTTACAAGAAGCCTGGCAGGGACATTTACAAATGTCATTTAATCTGAGAATGATATACAGAGTTGAAAGCAAGTTGCAAACTGAGTCCATAGAAATCTGGAGGGAGGTAGACAATACTTGTTTGGTCAGGTTGTTGTGTTTGCGTTCTCTGTTTTGGCTCTGCATGGGTGAATACCTGCATGAACACAATAAATACAGACATACTTTTTGTTTGTGTGTTGGGTTTGTGGTGCATTTCTCTAACATATTGAAGTGAAATGACAGAATGTCAACTGTTCTTAGCAGTGTCTTCCTGCTGTCCCTCTACATTCAGGGAAGATGTCAGCACTCTCCTCTGGCTCTCTATATTACTTTGGCAGATCTACCTTTACAGACCACAGTACGATTTAGTCTTATTTGTATTATAGCTATATATTAAACTTCTTATTGATCCCAGAAAAAAAAACAAAAAAAAACCTAATCTAACAAAGAAACTAGTGAATAGAATTCACTGTGTCACAAATCACTGACTTCTGTCCAGTATGTTACATTTTACACACATTTTACACAAATTAGTATCTTCTGATTAAAGGTAAGATGTGTTCCCTTTCTGTCACTCACTCAAAGTTTTGTTGATGTAGTGACCATAGGTGTCGCCCTTGGGAGCCCCAAACACCTCTGATCTTTGAGAAAAGGCCAATGGGAATTGCGATGCCACTCCCCCAGACAAATGGGTATAAAAGTAGCTTGCTAGCAAACACTCATTCAGATTTTCTCTTCAGAGCCGAGCAGTTGTGTTTCAGCGAGCTCAATTCCTCCGCTGATCCATTTACCTCTGCAAAGCTGTTGGATTTACGGCGCAATGCAGTAGCTTCTCCCCCTCTTGCACTGGTGGAGTGCAGAGAACATCCCTGGGTGCTTTAGCAGTCTAAAAGAGTGTATCCTTCCTCTAAAAGAGTATATTTCTAAAAGAGTGACACTGACAGAGAGTGTCTTTTTAAAGATGCCTTTCCATTTGTGTATAATTCCTGGTTGCAGTCATTACCTGCTTAGGTGTTTCCCACACGGAGACAGCGTTGTGGATGGGTCATGTTCTCACTGCGAGAGCATGACTATGGCAATGTTGCAGTCATGTTTTCCTTACTTCCTTCATGCTCGTTTGCCTGGGCCGAGACCGCCGGCTTGTCTCAGGGCGAGTTTGCGATCTCATTCGAGAATCAGTCGAGCTATGTGCCCTCTACCAGAAGACAGCCCTCCTGATTGTGCTCGCTTCCATCAAGAGGGTTGGAGACCTGCAAGCATTCTCTGTCAGCGGCACTTGCCTGTAGTTCGGCAGATGCTTGTGTCATCCAAAGACCTCGACCAGGCTATGTGCCCAAGGTTCCTATGACCCCTTTCAGGGACCAGGTAGTGAACCTGTAAGCGCTGCCCAGGGAGAAGGCAGACCCAGCCTTATTGTTGCTGTGACCAGTACGTGCTTTTCATACCTTTAGACTCTCTAAGCAGCTCTTTGATTGCTTTGGCGGACAGCGGAAAGGGAACTCTGTCTCCAAACAGAGGCTTGCCCACTGGGTAGTCGATGCCATCTCATTGGCCTATCAGACCCAGGCCGTGCCCGCCCCCTTGCGGGATCGAGCACACTCTACAAGAAGTGTGACATCCTCATGCACACTGGCCAACGGCACATCTCGAACAGACATCTGTAGAGCAGTGGGCTGGGGTGACACTACAATCTCTGGGTTGAGTCTGTTTTGTCCTGTGTTTTGTCAGGTCTGAGTATGTAGAACTCGGTAACATAGGACGAATGACCAGGTGTACCGCTTGCACTAGCACCTTTCACCTCCACTGAGGTGAACATGTGCGCATATACTCCCAAGTGAGTCCACTAAACTCATGCTCCCTGGATGTCTTTCCTTCTAAGCCCTCTGGTCTGGTCGAGTTCCCGACCAGACCCACTATGGGAACTAACTACTCTGTACTGGAATAGGTGCTCCACAGGGTTTGGCCATCATGGATTAATCTCCCTGTGTGTATTTTCCGCGGTACAGTCCCCCTGCTGGCGGACCTGCGTCTCCCTTGGGCAGTCCCCTCTGCCCCCCGGTCGCCGTGTTTTGCAGCAACTCCTCCCTCGCAAGATAGAATCTACCACCATACCAGTTCCACATGTGGCCTGAAAACCGATGTGACGTATTTGCCACATCTTTACCTCCCCAGCCTGGGCAGGATGTGGTCTCCACGGGGTCTTTTCCCCTTGAAAGAATAGGACTGGAAAAGAATGCCTTCCACGATGCGTGTTATAGCTAGATGGCCCCAGCCGCATCTAACACTCCACAAGGAGAAACATTGAGAAGAAAAGGCTGCGGTTGGCGCGGCCTGCTCCCATGCTTGCCACATCGCTTGTACTATTTTTAATGTTTGTTTTTTTTATTGTTTTTGATTGTGTTTTTTGTTTTTCTTTGTTTTGTTTGAAAACAAAGTAATTTTTTTTCTTCTTTTGTTAACTACAGTAGACATTCACATGCACAGCTGTAAATTAACTGGGTTATGTCGAAACGTTTATAGACATTACTTGGGTGTTTTATGTACTTCCATTTGCAGCGACTGTTGCATCATTATTTGAATATAATGTAAAACAACACAAATACAAAAACCTTTTTACAACTTTTTATGATAACAATGCAAAAACTGCTCTGAGAACTGCATTGAATGGACCGCTGTATTGACATATGGAGAACGAGCAAAGCCAGGACTGCTGGGGCAGAATAAAATGTGTTAAAATACTCCATTATTAAGCTGACCTTCAGCCGGGATGAGGTTAATGAACACATAATGACCCGAATGTCTTACCGGTCCTGAGTATGCGTGTGTGTGTGTGTGTGTGTGTGTGTGTATATGTGCATGCATGCGTGCGTGTGAAACAAGGGTTAAGGGACAAAGAAAATATTTTAGTGAGAAATTAGAAGCCAGTAATTTAAATCTAATTGCTACATGTGTCTCTATTATTCACCCACAAAAAAGGAAAAGTGACTTGGCAAAACTTTCAACAAAAGATAATCAGGCTACTGTACATGCAGGCAATTACAGAGGCAAACAAGGCTGATCTATAAAACACAGTACTATTTCAATAATTAATTATTTTACAGCATTTATATATCATGGTTAATGTTCAACAGTAAAAAACAAATTGAATAAAAAGCTGTATCTGTTAACATTAGTTAGTGCACTCTGAACAACTTGAACTAACATTGACAATTGTATTTTTATTAACTAATTAGTTAATTATACATAATGCATTAACTATTGTTAACGAATGAAAGCTTACTGACTTTTGTTTATTGTTTTAATATTTTAGGTCCCGTAAAGAAATAGAGATTCACCCCAGAAATCCATTAATAATTGATTAGAAAGTAATTTAATCTAACATCAAACTAAACAAACTTATTTAATGTCTCACTTTTATTCCCTAATCAAAAAACAAAATGAAAAACTCCCTAAGAATGAAAACAGATTATTATTATTACAATATAATGATAGATTCCTGCTCCAAAGTTAATAAAGTGTAGATTTTGAATTTCCAAATTAGCCCTTTCTCTTCTCCACTACCTTATAACTGCTCTTCAACTGTGTTTGTGCGATGATTAATTTCCTTTGAAACACCATAAATAAATGTTTGCCATTTTCATAGAGGTAATTTTGCTGAGCAAAGATTAACTCCAGTCCACACTGATGAGTATGCAAGCATCCAGAAAGGGAACACACTGAATATAGGAACAATCATAAAGGAAACAGAGAGAAATATGTTGAAAGAGGTCCAGATAAGGGACGTAAATAATAAATAGCATCTTTAGGTGATGATATTGAGAAGAAAGGTTTTGTCTAGTCAAGGTCAAAAAGTAAAACCAAACCCATAGCGAACTGGTATGTTAGCTACTTTAAGGGTCATGTGAGAGTCAATGTTTTCAAAGTGAAATAACTCTCTCAAGAAACCATAATTGAGAGGGTCTTAAAACCTTCAGAGAACTAACCCTCTGGGGTCGACGGATGAATTTTTTCTTCATTACAGCAAAAACAACATAATAAATACTCCGTCATTTTGGGGCATATAAATAATTGTAAGACATCATTAGAGACTATAATGGGTCTACTTTTATTTGTGTACACTCACAATAGCAACAAAACCTTGTGCTTTTGTAAAATAAAGAAAATAAAAAGGGTGAGCTGTCAGCTGTCTCTGTGTTCATGAGCATATTTCAGAAACACGTCACAAAAATGAACTGAAACTCTGTGAATACTTATCACACAAACATGAAACATATGTCTAAAGAAAGCTTAAAATGTCAATTTTAAATAAAACAATTCAAAACTAGTTCATTCACTTTTCTGCACATTTTAAAGATCACAAGATACACAAGCGAGGAAACTCCTGGACAGTGACGAAGAGTTAATATTTTCCTCAGAAGAAGAGTGGGACTCAGATGAACGTTTGTATTTTGAAGCGTGACTTGATCTAGCCGAGGATACAATTTATGAGGATACGAGTAAGTAATTTAGTTTTCATTAGTTGACATGCTATTTTATATAAATATGTACATATTGTACTAGTGGGACTGTTTCCAGACATGCCAGCCAGGATTCAGAGTATTGAAATTTGAAATATGTCCTAATAGGCAAGTTCAAGTTACATTTAAATGCTGTTTTGGCTAAAGCAGGTATTTCAATTGTATGCTGTATGATAGAAATATGATATGTAATATGATATAAAAATAATATGAATTTTTAGATTATATTTTAACTAGTGTTTATGCTGCCTCATTATCATCAACAAAGCTTGTGCTTGCAAATATCTGTTCGAGTTAAATGAGTAAAATGCTCTTTAAATATACCGTATACGGTAGTGTAGGTCTAACACTAATAGTGTCTTACAAAAGTTAAATGACTATATTGTTTTGTATGAATAAGTGATCAGGATGATTTTCACATCATATTGTAGCAAAAACTCTAGGCTACAAGATCCAGTTCTCAAAAGTCTTGTGGACAAATGTTGACTATGTGTTATATTAACTTATTTCAATTAATTAAAATTTTTGTTTTTTCAAAAACCACACATAAACTTTATTTTCTCAAAAATACAAACATGTACACACATGTTGCTCACATATTATTGTAGCCAGTTTGTGCTGAATACAGTGTTATCAGACATTAGCCATTAATATGTTTCTAAGCAACTGAAAAAAGCACAAATGTCAAGGCATATCAAAACTTCTCCAGGGACGAAAACACCCTCAGACCCCAGAGGGTTAATATGAGCTTTTGTTTGGTTGCTTGACGGCACAGTGCAACAAATACATTTGTTCAGATTGAGTTATTCATGGTGACGATAGTCTAATAGGATGCTCACCTTGCTTGCGGACATCCTCTACAGCTGCGATAAGTTCCTCCTTCAGGTCCTGACTGTCTTTAGCAATCTGCTCGCCCTTTTCAAGAAAGTTCTGGGTGGCTTGCTCCACGGACACAGCCAGCACATGAGCTTTCTTGGAGCGGCCCTTTTTCTTACCAGATGGGCCTTTGTTACTGGTGTTGACCAGGGTGGTCACCTGTGGACGAGAAGAGTCACAGATGAAGATGACTGTAAAGAAACGTTCTCAAAAGGCTTACACAGACTTTCACCAATATGGCCTGTCACGCACTAGAGCTCACAGCTGATCATTAGTTCTGAAAATTCCTAATTAAGCCTGCACCGTTAAGAAACACTCAATGTGATATACTGATACCATAAAATAAAGAAAAAACAAACGGGTTTAGAAAGACATAAGAGTAAATAAATAATGACTTTTCTTTATTGTGTGAACTGTTCTTTTCGACTGGGTTAATGACAATGGACTAAAATGCAAAGTGGATAAAATTCTGCCAAAAAGAATAAAATCAGGACAAAAGATTCAAATGACATTGCACTATGCAAGGCATAAGAAATTATTTTTTGCAGCAAATGATGCATTAAAAACATTGTTAAAATAGCTGGAGAAACTGTATTGCAGATGATTTTTCAAGGACAATTAATAAACTGCTGCATCTAATTCTGCACTTCAAGTCAGAATTAATAACTGGTGCACTTTTCAAGTTATTGTCTCATCATTTAATCACCCTCATGCCATCCCGGATATGTATGACTTTCTCTCTTCTACTGAACACACACAAAGATTTTTAGAAGAATATCTCAGCTCTGTAGGTCCATAAATGGTGACCAGAACTTTGCAGGTCCAAAAGTTACATAAAGGCAGCATAAAAGTAATCCAGATGACTCCAGTGGTTAAATCCATGTCTTCAGAAGAGATATGATAGGTGTGGGTGAGAGATCAATATTTAAGTTGTTTTTTACTATAAATTCTTCCCCGTGCCCAGCAGGTGGGGATTTGCACACAGAATACAAATAGAAATAATAAAAGAAGAATTTGAAAGTGAAAGTTGAGATTTATAGTAAACAAAGACTTACATTTTGGTCTTTTTCTCATCCACACCTATAATATCACTTCTGTACATATGTATTTAAACACTGGAGTCTTATGATTACTTTAAAGCTGCCTTTATAAGATTTTTTATATTTAAAGTTCTGGCCACCATTTACTTGCATTGTATGGACCAACAGAGCTCTTTGTTTAAAAATCTTTGTTTGTGTTCAGCAGAAGAAAGAAAGTTATACACATCTGAGATGGCATTAGGTTGAGTAAATTATGAGAGCATTCTCATTTTGGGGTGAACTATCCCTTTAATAAAACACATTGATAGATAAATCCTTTCCTTATGGGCATTGATTTAGCCATAGAGCTAGAGGCGACCACAAAGGATGCTCGCTGATATGACTTTCATCTTTATCATGGTGAGGTCAATACATGAATCTGATTACTTCTATAGCTTTGTTAAAATCAGTGAGCTGCCTTGCTTTCGACACTCTACATAGACAGGTACTGTCTAAGGCAGCATTTTAAGTCATTAAATGATTTTAGACACTTCAGCCGCTTACGTGTGCCACATAAACAGTGCTCCTTATGTGAACTGCTTAAGACTCACCTCTATTAATTCCAATAGTTTGACGTTAGCATGTTGCTAAGCTAAAAACACGATTCTCTACTTCAGTGGTTCCCAAACTTTTTACAGTGGCATACCCCTTCAAACATTCAACATCCTTTCGTGTACCCCTTCTCTAACGCAGTGTTTCCCAACCTTTTTTGTGCCACGGCATACTTTTTACAACTAAAAAAATCTACGGCACACCACTATCCCACACAAGCTAACCATTGTCAATATTTTTCATTTTGAAGAACCGCAGTGACAGCGGAGGCCACAAAAAACGACATATGAACAATGCAATATTACAAAAAACAAATAAAATATGACCAAAACACATTAAAAATTAACTGAACAAAACTCAATCGACAACTCAAACCTTCCTCCTGGTCCGCATCGACTTAAACTGTGTGCTCGACTGTGCGTAATCAAACCCATTAAGGGAGACTGATGCTGAGGCAATTTTATTAGATTTTGGATCTTTGCCTCGGACAGACGACTTCTTGTGGCAGTTTTAATTTGGTTCTGGAGGCTGAACTCAGTGTCAAGCGCTACATTACCCTCCACATGACAAGAGTTGCAGAAAGTGTCACAGAGGGGCGATTTTATGAGTTTGCCACATAAAAAAGCGTGAGGTGTGCACAATAAACATTAAAACATGTGCAGTGGCTTTGAAAGCAAAAAGCAATAAAAGGTCTCGTTTATGTTTAGGTCAAAGTCACTTCATAGACTTCAGTGTATTCTGCAAAGCTGACGCCAGTCATGTGAAAGACCCTTACTGCGTAAAAATATCACTTCTGCACATTAATCATTGCTCTTCACAATCACAAAAGTGAGCGATTATGGTTTCAAAATGGCAAATTTGGATCCCTGAAATAATAAATTTTTTCATGCATTTATTTTATTGAATTTAATAATTTTCCACAGCACACCTGACAATCTTTCAAGGTACATGTTATATTAACCATATATGTATACTGAATAAATAGCTTACCGATTTACATTTACATTTATGCATTTAGCAGATGCTTTTATCCAAAGCGACTTACAGTGCAATTATTACAGGGACAATCCCCCTGGAACAACCTGGAGTTAAGTGCCTTGCTCAAGGACACAATGGTGGTGGCCATGGGGTTAGAACCATCTGATTAACAGCCCTGTGCTTTAGCCACTACGCCACCACCACTCCATTTAGATGGGAATGCTAGATATGATATCTGATATGATGCAAGAACAGCGTTCGGTTCTGTGCATGGAATTGCACATCATTGCAGGTACGGCATTGCCGGCCGAATTCGAGCATTAAGTATCTGTACATTTGCGCAGTCAGCTCAAGGGGCTTTTTATGTCACATTTGACACTGTTAGAAAAGTTGAGCTTATTTTTCTCAAGTTGGGTATTCATTAGGGTATTTCAGCAGGGTATTCATGGACCACTGACTTCTAACACAAGAGTTGTAGTTTTTCCCCTGTTTGTTTCATCTCTCAAATTAATTATCTCTCCAGAGGAAACAAATATCGTTTGACTCAGTGCTGTAAAATTAAATCAAACTTGTTTTGCAGAACCTCTGAATTGTCTCAAAGGGTGTTAAAGATTGATATTATAATCTCTGCAAGGAAATCATCTTTGTCCAGTAGATGACCATTTTTGAGACAATAAAAGTGCACTGCTATTTTATTGTAATTATAATTTTTTCAACCACAAGTGTTTGACAGAGTATGTGAGCGGAGCAGTGGAATCGGGGCGGCATTATTTTGTCTGGAGAATAGGAGCATCGTTTTCTCTTGCCCCAAGAGTGCTCCACTAATACTCCATCAAAAGCACAACACCTGTTAATGGCCCATAATGTAGCTAGAATTCACCATGTCTTAAGTAGAGTTTAACACTATTGGCAATTTCTAAAATTATCAAAAAGAATGCAATGCAAATAAAACAAATGTCTATCGAAACTTAATAACAGCGAAGGAGAATGCGAATGAGGTGATTGCCATGACCACAGGTTTGTTGTGGAATCTTAAATGCATGTTTGCAGAAAGAACGATGATATCCGTGAAAACATATTGCTTAGAGTACCTAGACACACAGAAAAATAAATACATCTTCATTAAGAGAAAAATCCACAACACAAATGAAACTCAACACAACTAATTTAAAGACCACCAAGTCCATCCTAACATTTCTGGCATAATTGGACAGACACTTCACTGGTGGTGTTGTAGGTTACAGACAGTGACTGGGTTTCCATGGAGACACCAACAGTCCTGTCAAAACACGTCAACAAATGGTCCAGGCGAAAACAAAATTTGTATTTCTACATCACTGCACAGCTGCTAGCCTATACCAATAAAACAAAATGTGAGAGATAAGATTAAATGGTCACAGTGTTGACTAATATCTGTTGTGCGTCTTTCTGATATTTGATCTTTTTATTCTGTTTATATCAGATCATAAAGGCTATTCATTAATGCTGCTGCTAAAATGTTTTGCTATCATTATTTGATGAAAATTAGAAGACGGACGGACAGACAGACAGACAGATAGATTGAATAAACATCTTTGTTAGTCCTTGAACATTACAATCAACCAATCAGATTCTTGGGGAAAATTTATGGTTAGGTTTGGCTATAGGATAGACCAACAATTGTTTCATAGGAATATTGTTCCAGGACCAACAAAGGATCTTAATCAGGGCTAAATCACATTGTGCGGCCTTATAGAATGATTGGCATTTGAGGCGAAGTGTAAACAATCTGATTTCAGAGAAAATCTGATAAATGGAACATGAAGAACATTTTATTTCATGGCTTTAGAGAGAACACCTACCTTTAACTAAATTTGGCCTCTCTAATCTTTATCGGCACATTCTTAGCTTGATTTTGAACATCCCTGTACTACAGACAAAAATTACACGCACCGTCAATATTGAAATAACATATGCAAAAGTACAAGAGCACCAGAAAACATCAACACATTTGTCCTCTTTGAACCCAGCATTCATGTATGTTACATTTCTTGATAATATCCAAGTCTATGATCTTGTTGGACCCATGGACACAGGAAGCTTCACAATGCCTTCAAATGATTGATGGCGATTCTAGTGGGAAAGCTCATTATTCCCCCATGAAGATTCCTAAGACTATGTTTCAGGTGTCCATGCCAAAATGATCACGGTTGCTAACAGCAATGACATCTAGAGGAAGAAAGGCTCCATCTAACACACAAAAGTGTGGTTCCCCTGTGCTGGAGCGTAGAAAGCCTGTTTCTTCGAGCCGGCCTACAATCCTTTCATAGTGTCAGAGAAACAGAGGGTGGCAGTAATCCCGAATGGGGGGCCTGAAGTGGGGTCTTAGTGAGCTGGGAAACCTAATTGAAACCATCAGCCATCCTGCACAAATAAAGTGCACAGTCATTCAGTACATGTCTTATTCCAAGGGAGCGCTGCTGGGGGAGAGGTACCTTTTAAAAGTGATACACGACAACAAACTTAGATAAGTGTAATATGTTCTGCCTCAATCAATTTTCTTGGAATGTATAAGAAAACAAATCCAAATAAATGAAAGAAGCTGCAGTGAAAGAAGAAAAGAAGCAAAGGTAATATACAGTGTTTACACAGATCACATATGCATATGGATATATATGCTTGAGGTGATTGAATTTGCCACCTACATTATAATACTCTGTGGCCACCAATGCAAACTCATACATGGATTTTATTTAATTTCTGTATCCACACTGGGGGTTTGGGGGTTGTTTTGTGTTAAAGTTTAGTGTCGGACAGTTGACTTTAGCTCTTGAACAATATAAAATTGTCTTAACTAAACTTGATGCTTCAAATGTCCAGTGTCAAGTAATTTTTCTGTCCGCATTGAATACAAAATTATGTGTGTAGACAACAGCCAATCAGAAATGTTTTACTCATATTTGTTTAAAATAAATGTGGAGTGAGATTTTATACAAATGAGATCCCTAGTGAAAAAGTAATATACAAATTGTATTTTAAATACATTTATTTCATGAGAAGTATACTACAAATACATTAACATATACAGAATATGTACTAATTGAATGTACCATGAAATTGTACTTTTTTCATGCTTTCTTCAAATACACACAGAGAAACTTTGATCATTACAAAAGCAATTAGAAGATGTATACACTAAGTTCAAATATAGTGTACTTTAAGAAAGTACTTTAAGAAAGTACACTGGCTAGGTGTTTGTTTCCATCTAAAAATGTTACATCTACATAAAGTTTTATGATTCTACAACTTGTACAGTATATACTGTTGTGGCATCATCACAACAACATTAAGTAGTCAGTATGCAGAGTGTGTTGTACACCCAATTTATAACAGAACATTTTCCAAGATTTATGGTAATTCGTTATTTATCTAAATAAATATTAGTCAAAAACTGTCCCCTTACACAGTTCGAATGTTGACACAATCAAACTAAAAAGATTTAAATCTTCTTCCATGGACAGAGACTGACAATGATAAAACTACATAGAATTATAGTCCTTTCCTGGAATATACTGCAACGTCTGTTGGTGTTTCTGCTTGGGGACTTGCTATAGGCTGTTGTATTTGCATAATTAATGAGGTAGGTCTGTGTACATTTTGGGGACTTGGGGGTTTTATTAACTGACATTTAAAAGTAATATGGTTTATAGTTTCGAGTTCAGCTTAATGTTAAAAGTGTCATTTTATGTTATGGAAAGGGTTTATTTTTAAGTTACCCTGGTTGAGATTAGTGTTGCTTTGAGACAGCTGTGATCCTGTTTAAACTGTGAAATAATGTAGTGCAATTCTTCTGTAATTTCAGAGTTATTAAACAGTGCTTCACAAGACTCATCCAGCATACTTCCCAGGAATACCCATGCTATAATACTATTATAGATAGTGCCAGAAATACATCTATTGAGGCCAGCAAAAATTCAGTTGTGGTGTGGGTCAGCAGTATATTATCAGCATTTCATAAAACTATGTTCAGCACTCATACAGTGTAATGCAGTTACAACTGTAATGTCATCAAAATATATTATAAGTACACATTGAGTAAATTATGTGTATTAAAAAAATTAAATACAAGGGTATATATTTAAAATATACTGAAGAATACTTTAAATAGTTAAATATTAGCACAACCAAATACACTTAACACAACTTTAGTTGCACCATAACACTGTTTCAGCAAACTAATGTGCATTAAGGACAAAATTTGTTGTTCCAATTAAGCAGATTTTAAGTATACTAATTTATAATCTGCCAGCAATACACTTTATTATATGTAAGCACCCAAGAATAATGTGTAATTATGTATATTAGTGTTACGCTAGGGATGTCACTTAGCATGACAACTTATTTTGTTTTGTTTAGATTTCTTTCATTCAAAATCAAAATGTTTTTTTTTTTTACTTATAGAAAATGAAGCCTATTTTGGGTCCATTAAGATTTTTTACATTGTGATAATATTTTAATGACAGCTATATGATGGGAATTGGGGGTAAAAGGTGCTTAAAAGTGCACTTGGTATCATCTAGGTTACTATCTGTTCCCTGATGGAGGGAACGAGACATTGTGTCGAAGAAACGACACTAGGGGTCTCTCTTGAGAGCCTCGCGCATCTCTGAACTTGAGAAAAGGCCAATGATAAATTGGCAGACAGAATTTGCATGTCCAGCCCCCGGACATATGGGTATAAAGGGAGGGAAATGCATCTGTCCATTCAGGATTTTGCCCTGAGGAGGCAAAACGCTATCACACACATCAGGGAAGGCGTTCTTTTCTAATTCTTATTCTTACAGGGGGAAAAGACCCCATGGAGAGCACACCTGCCCAGGCTGGGGGAGGTAAAGTGTAGTGAAATACATCACATGTGTTTTCAGGCCACATGTGGAGAATGGCACGGTGGTAGATCCTACCTGTTGAGAGGGAGGAGTTGCTACAAACACAGCGAAAAGGGGACAGCGGGGACTGCCCAAGGGAGACGCGGATCCGCTTGCAAGGGGACCATACCACAGAAAATACCTCCACAGAAAATACCCCCCCCCCCCCCTGAACAGTTGTTTCTGTGTTACCGAGTTCTACTGGCTCGGACCTGAGAGAACACAGGATGAAACCGACTCAACCCTGAGATTGCAAAATCTCGTAAATGTATTGGGTGTTGCTCAAACTGCTTCTCTGCATATGTCTGCTAGGGAGGTGCCATTGGCCAGTTCCCACAAGGATACCACACTTCTCTCGAGTGTGCTCGAACCCGCAAGGGGGCGGGCACGGCCTGGGTGTGATAGGCCAATGCTATGGCGTCAACCACCCAGTGGGAAAGCCTCTGTTTGGAGACAGCGTTCCCTTTCTGCTGTCCACCAATGCTGACAAAGAGCTGCTCAGAACATCTAAAGGTCCCATAAGTATGCAGGGCACACACTGGACACAGCAACGAAGGGGCTGGGTCTGCCTCTTCCCAGGGCAGAGCTTGCAGGTTCACTACCTGATCTCTAAAGGGAGTCGCAGGAACCTTGGGCACATAGCCTGGTCGTGGTCTTAGGACGACGTGAGTGTCTGCTGGACCAAAATCCAGGCAAGTGTTGCTGACAGAGAACGCTTGCAGGTCCCCAACACTCTTGATGGAAGCGAGTGCAATCAGGAGGCCTGTCTTCAGGGAGAGGGCCTTGAGCTTGACTGATTCTAGCTGCTCAAAGGGGGAGTACCACTGAGAGATCCCAAGATGGGAACAGGCTTAGCCATGGAGGGTTCAACCTCAGGGCACCTCTAAGGAACTTGATAATCAAGTCGTGCTTACCGAAAGACTTGCCGTCTACTGCGTCGTGGTGGGCCGCAATAGCGGCACCATAAACCTTCAAGGTTGAAGGAGACAGCCTCCTCTCCAACCTCTCCTGCAGGAAGGAGAGCACTGACCCGACTGTGCAACTCTGTGGGCCTTCGGACCGGGAAGAACACCAATTCGCGAACAAGCCGTAAAGTTGCCTGGTAGAGGGAGCTCTGATTTCGTCGATCGCGTCTACAACAGTAGGTGGTAGGACATTTAGATCTTCCACATCCTGTCCAGGGGCCAGACGTGGAGGTTCCAGAGGTCTGGGTGCGGATGTCAGAGGGTGCCCCATCCCTGAGAAAGAAGGTCCTTCTTCAGGGGAATTCGTAGGGAGGGGCTGTCGAGTGGGCCAGTAGGGGGCCACCCAAATTACTTGTTCCTCGTCCTCCCTGACCTTGCACAGCACTCGTGCAAGAAGGCTTACTGGGGGAAATGCATACTTGGCAGCGTGTCAATCCCGAGGGGAGTCTCCGTTCGGCAGTAGCCAGTATCTCCGTTCGGGAGCACCAGAGTGGGCAGTGGAAGGTCTCTTGAGAGGCGTATAGGTCTACCTGTGCCTTGTCGAACCATTCCCAAATCAGCTGGACCGACTGGGGGTGAAGCCTCCACTCTCCGCTGGGCATACCTTGTCGGGACAGCGTGTCCGCTGACGTGTTGAGGCTGGCCGGGATGTGAGTGGCACGCAGCGACTTGATGGTGGGCGAGTTGTGACATGTGACGGGAGTGCACGCCAACTTGACGATTTATGTACACTAACATCGTGGTGCTGTCTGAACTGATCAAGACGTGCTTGCCCCGAATTTGAGCGGTCTCAAATGCATCAACTCCAGCGCCTTGGTCGCTACAGAGGACGCCATATGCCCCAGGAGCCTCTGGAAATGTTTTAGAGGAACCGCCGTGCCTGGCTTAAACAAGGTGAGTCATTTCAGCACTGTTTGCGCACGCTCGTAGTTGAGGCGCGCTACCATTGAGACTGAGTCTAACTCCATGCCGAGAAATTAGATGCTCTGAACCGGGGTGAGCTTGCTCTTTTCCCAGTTGACCTGAAGCCCTAGGCGTCTGAGGTGCCTGAGCACCTGGTCCCTGTGGGCGCATAGTAACTCTCGAGAGTGGGCAAGGATGAGCCAGTCGTTGAGTTAGTTGAGTATGCGAATGCCCACTTCCCTTAGTGGGGCATGGGCTGCCTCTGCGACCTTCGTGAAGACGCGAGGGGACAGGGACATGCTGAAGGGGAGGACCTTGAACTGATACTCCTGGCAGTAGAACGCGAACCGTAGAAAGGGTAGATGTCAAGGTAAGATCGAGACGTGGAAGTACGAGTCCTTTTTTGCACTATTACTCTTACAATGCTATGTTATGACATCGAAACACTTTTTCTATAAAGCATCAGTTAAAAATAATAAATTTTAACATTTTGTATGACAGACCCAACTATATTTACAATCAGCGGTAGCTCACCTGATAGATTGTTGGACTCTGGACTTGGAAGATTAGAGACCTCAGACCAGTTAAACACGCAAGCTGACACATGAGGTGAAAGACTCACACAGTAGTTGCTTTTCGTGCCGAATTATTTAGGGAAAGGATGTCTGTTTTGTTCACCTCTCATTTGCTTTTTGAAAACACTACTGGTTATGTTTAGGTTAAAGTTTTAGTTTATGGAGGTACATTTTAACCATTAAAACCACTGACTATAATTCACCTGAAATCCTCGTCTGATTGCGACCCAATTTCACTCACTTTTGGCTCCCCCTAGTAAAATTGCAGCTAAACGTTTAATGTTAAATTTTGCAAAAATGTCACATACTATTCATGAGACAGGCTGGAAAATAATTTCACAATGCAAAAAAGCTAAATGGTCTTAAATATAGACTTCATTGTTGTCAAAGATTATGTCATAATGTTAAAGGGTTAAAGGTGACCAAGGTATTTTCTTGACAGGTTTTGTGAAAATCAACCATATAATTATGAATATTTATGCTGTTTTTAGCTGGTAGCACCCCTTCAGTTGGGGTACATCATATTGTGAATCATGCAAATTGTCCGGTAATCATTTGCTACATTTATAAAAAGTTAATAGTAAAACAGGGTACAATTTGAAAAAGTTTAAACTTTGAGCATTGCATTACAATGCTTGACCCATTTGCAAAAAAGCTCCAGGGGTAATATTGTCTCGACAAGACACAACATTAATTTCAATGCATTGGAGGATTTTTACAAGTAAATGTGTCCTTGAATGTGCAAAACTAACCATTAGCTTAGATGTCCTTGTTAATGATGATGCAGTGAAGCAGACTTCGGATTTAATCATTAATTGAAGTGATAATTACAGATTTCTTTGTCAGAAAACTGTACAAGCTTCAAACTGTCACCACATCTAGGGTCTAGTCACCATTGGAGTCTTGAAATGTGACAGTTCCACTTCGGATTCAATATTAAATTTTATACTTTTGAATTGTGCTTTGACATACTTAAAATATAACTAACCATAGTGTGATTGAGCAGTGTTTCAATTCAGTTACTATTTGAAGATCTCTGCACAGGTCTGATGTCCTGCCATATATGGCAGCTGTTCTCTCCTACAGCAGAAAAGAATAAAAGGCAAAATGCTGACAGATGAAAGACAGAGAAACCCTACGAGACGAGAAAGAATGAGGACACGTGTGCTTAAGCTGTCCCAAGGCCCAATTTGAGAGAAGCATCATGCTGAGCTGAAGCAGGTGGCCCAGAGAAAAGACTAACAGCTCCATGCAAAAGCACCTGCCTAACAATGTGGCGAGAGCTAATGCTTTGCCAGGCTCACTTTAACCAGCAAAACTGGGCTCACAGCCAGATTGAAGACACAACGAGTTAATGCACTTGAGTAAACAAAAGAAAAAAAAAACATACTTTTATTTTAAACAATTGCTCAGTGTAGCAGAACGAGTTACTTCAAAGGCTCCAAGCATAATAAAACTGTCAATGGGTTATTAAAGACCTACGTGTGGTAAGTGACCTGAAAACTCCAAATGAGGTACTATAAAAGTCACAGTCCATACTGAATATATCACTGGCTACTGGTGCTGACCTTTCCCCATGGTCCATAGACCTCTACAATTCAGTATTATCAGCAATCTATAATACTAAATGTTTCACAAGTGATCTCCTTGGCTCAGACGGCCCACCAGAGAATCCAGCCATGGATAATTAAAAGGGCACCACAATGCTGTTTGGATTTCTGCTGGTTTTTTTCTGAGCCCACTTCTCAGGGACTCATACTTGTTATGCAGCTTAATAAAAAGATATGACATATGCCATATCGAGTGTTGGGTATAATGCTATTACAAAATAATCAAATTGCTTTTCAGTCAAAAAGTAATGTAGTGGATTAAAAACATTAATTACTCTCATATGACAGCTGAAGGACGTGTTGCAAGAGAGAAACATGCAGTTCTGAATTTATGACTTGTATCATATAGTCATGAGGAAATATATACATTATTTTGTAATTGTATTAATTGTTGAGCGGAAAACCAAAAACTTTTCTGTGAAAAGTGTTAGTAGTGGTTTTTGAAAGTAACTAGCTTGTCCAGCAATTTCAACCTGCTTTATATTTACATACCTTTAGATTTTTTTGCATTTTTAAAAAAACGCTTTTATCCAAAGCGACTTACAGTGCAATTATTACAGGGACAATCCCCCTGGAGCAACCTGGAGTTAAGTGCCTTGCTCAAGGACACAATGGTGGTGGCCGTGGGGATCGAACCAGCGACCTCTGATTTACAGTATCTGATTTACAGTTATGTGCTTTAGCCCACTATGCCACCACCACTCCATTTGCAATACTTCAATGGTTTGTAGTTTATTCCCTCATTGAAGACGTTAAGTACACAGTCTTGTACCTTTGTCTTTTTGTCCAATTTTCAGATTTTTTTTTTTACTCAAATTAAAGTTTTTAATATTGTGATTCACCTCAGAGCTGGTTGGTTTGGTTCAAGGCTTTGAATTATTTTATGAAGAGATTTATGTATTTGCTATGGAAATGGGAAACCAATCATACTTCGGAACCAAGGTGGCTGATAAAGTGGGTGTGAACTATGTGATAAGGAGGAGGGTGGGGCTAATAAGCCGAGGAGAGGTATAAGTGCAATGAGATGTGGCTGTTCGGCAGAGAGAGAGAGAGCTACAGGCAGCTGCCCTATATGTGTTAATGTTTGTGTGATTTTATGTTTAATTTCTCATTGAATATTATTTTGATGGTCCGTCCAGTTCCCGCCTCCTCCTATCCATTGAACCCTTTTACATTGGTGCCAAAATCTGGGAAGGAGGAGGGATGTGCCATCATAGAGTCCTCGCAACCATCCACCCCAAAGGAGCAGCCGCCATCCGCGAAGAGAAGAGGGGCTCGCTGCCAGGGGGGGAGGAGTTCCCTACCGGCCACAGAAATGCAGAAGGGTGTTCCGTCCACCATAGGACGGAGAACTGGCCCCGGTCCGCCCGGGGAGGAGCGGCTGTTGTCCGCCAGAGGGTGGAGGAGTGATCGAGGACCAGGCGACAGCGTGTCTGGGAAACCGGCCAGCAAGTTTTTCCCTCTCTCTCCTATCTCTCTCATTGTCGATCCACATTGGCCTTTCCCTCTCTTTTTTCAAACAAGGAGTAGGGCCGGGCAAGGTGTGCAAACTCCTTGCCACACTCCTACCTTCTATTCCTTTGCCAGTTGGGCTAATCAGCCAAGTAGAGGGATAAGTTCAATGAGATGTGGCAGTTTGGCAAAGAGAGAGCTACAGGCAGCTGCCCTGTATGCGTTTATGTGTGTTGTTAAGTTTAATTTCTCATTAAACATTATTTTGATGGTTCATCCGGTTCCTACCTCCTCCTTTCTATTGAACCCTGTTACGCACTGTTACACTGTCTATTGTCCTGGATGCAGAATCACACAAAAATGTTTAGTTACTGATAGCATTGTATAAAATACCCTATTCACAGGAATTTTTGTCAACCATTTATTTTGCAAGGAACAGTGGGCTCTATTTTCGTGACCGTGTTAGACACAGCCCTAAGTGCGCTTTGTCTTATCCAAATTTCATGAGATTGCTAATTCTCAGTGAAAGGTTTGGGTTAGCGCAAGTGGGAGTACTTGCGCTATCTGTAGGCATATGTATGCAAACTGTGGGTGTATTGTATGTTAATGAAGTAGCACAAATCGCATTTTGCTATTTTCCTGAGAAACAGGTGATTGTGTTAAAACGTCTGAGAACCACATCTATTCAGTTCCTGCATTTGCAGTTTCGGGATTTTCCATGCATATATATGGAGCATGTCACTGTAATAGAAATATGATGGATAGAAATACAAAGTGTAACCTGCCACAGGCGCTGCTGATACAGTTCTACTCAGCAGTCATTGAGTCTGTCCTCTGCACTTCAATAACTGTCTGGTTTGGTTCAGCTACGAAATAGGACATCAGAATACTACAAAGGACAGTTCGGACTGCTGAGCAGATTTTATGAATGGATTTATAATTGACATTGCTTGACAGGAAATTTGTATATATTATAGGAGGCAGATATAAGCAGAGAAGAACCTCAGAATGAAATTCCACTAGACCAAACTATTTGCCAAGCCACTATCACTAAGAATTTAGAACATGCTTGAATGAAAATACCAAAACTTCATTGCCATGACCAATAACTTGGTGCATATTACGCTTCACCTAAAACTGCACTTAAGACGTAGTGGTCTTAAAATAGGGCCCAGGGTCTGATAATGGTCTGGTTACCAATGCAACGTGAGTAGCTCATGGCATGCACCATTGTGGCCAAACTTTTTGCTCAAAACAGCACAGGCACTATTACTTATATTATACCCTTCACAGTGAAAAAAGTTACTTAGTGTACCTTTGAGCTGAATTGTATATTATTACTGTAAATGGAAAATATATTGTAAATAATTATTTGTAAAAAAAGAAAAAAAAAAGATCTGTCTGTTCTGCATTAAAGACAAATTTGGTATTATGGTGAAAATAAAATGATGTTTTTGTATTGATGTCACTATATATGACTTTGGCAGGTTTGGAAACTGTACAGCAGTTAAACAAATGTACTGCATAATGCAATAGTTGTTAATTATAGAAGCATGTTTTTTGTTGCCAGTATGTCACATAAGGAAGAAGAGCTTGTTAGCACACTGCACATTCAGAGATCAACTTCATACACTGTCATATTCAGAGTCATAGCACTTTTACTTGCCTAAATGCAAAAGTGAATGTCTCATTTCTGCTTCTATTCAGAAGTCAAATTTGTCCTTGTTCTGCAAGCAATCCTTTTCATGCAGAAACCCATTTAAATGAATCCACAATGAAGCTGCAAATGATTAAGAATATAATCTCTCCGAAACGCCTTGAGTGCAATTTATACCAGGGCGCAGATGAGACATTCTCCATTTGAACAAAGAGCTACACGTCGACAAGTTCACCGGAGGGAAAACGAGTGGAGATCCCACATAACAGATCTCAAGCAAAGTCATTAATTTGAAGGTATTCGGGTTAGAACTACTGGTCTGCTAATCTAAGCCTACTTGTATGGATGTTCACATAATGGTCTCACCCCTCATCCATGAAATGCATTTCCTTTCACAAATTAAACTTTCATACTGCTTTGATGCTCACAATCCAGTAAAGCAAGCAAAAACAGTTTCCCCTTCCAAAAAGGAGGATGAATTTGAATGCACTTTTGGGGGCATTTCACAAAAGCATAAGCTTTTGTGGCTCCTTTGATTGTCAAGTGTGTTTTCAAGTTGAAGAGCAATGCAGTGTAACAAAGAAAGTTAAGAAAACCTCCACAGAACTTCAGATAGGTACCTGCTTTACTGAACATCATTCATCTTTGCATATGTGGTGGAGGGCTCTGAACAGTATGAAACCCAACTAAGACATTGAAGACAGGTACAGTAGGATTTATGGTAGCACACCATGGGGAGGCTCTTACAGAAACATATATATATATATATATATATATATATATATATATATATATATATGTATAGGAACAAAGTAGAAGGTGAATATAATAAAATGACTTGGACAGGTGTTTAGAAAATCTAGAGGGTGCATACTAGGGATGCCAAAAGTACAGATACTTTGATCGATATGTAAAGTTTAGTTGATAATGATAATACACAAAATGGTAATTATCTCATGATTTACACACCTTTAAGCCATGTGTATGTGTTTCCTTCTTCTGATTTTTGTAAGCATATTTCAGCTCTGTTTGTCCATTCAATGAAAGTGAATGAGTGTCATGACGCTGCTGGCTGTTTGACGGTCCAAAAGGCATACAGTTGAAGTCAGAAGTTTGCATAGAACTTAGCCAAATACATTTAAACTCGGTTTTTCAAAATGTTTGACATTTAATTATAGGAAACATTCCCTCTCTTAGGTCAGTTAGGAGCACTACTTTATTTTAAGAATGGGAAATGTCAGAATAATAGTAGAGAGAATTATTTATTTTAGCTTGTATTTCTTTCATCACATTCCCAGTGGGTCAGAAGTTTACATACAGTTTGTTAGTATTTGGTTGCATTGCCTTTAAATTGTTTAACTTGTTTTGGGTAGCCTTCCACAAGCTTCTCACAATAAGCTGCTTAAATGTAGGCCCATTCCTCCAGACAGAACTGGTGTAACTGGTGATTCAGGTTTGTTGCACCTCCTTGATCGCACACACTCTTTCAGTTCTGCCCACAAATTTTATATCAGACTGAGGTTAGGGCTTTGTGATGGCCACTCCAATACCTTGAATTTGTTGTCCTTTAGCCATTTTACCACAGATTGGAGGTATGCTTTGGTCATTGTCCATTCGGAAGACACATTTGTAACCGAGTCATAACTTCCTGGCTGATGTATTGAGATGTGGCTTCAATATATCCACATCATTTTCCTTCCTCATGATGCCATCTATTTTGTGAGTGCACAGTCCCTCCTGCAACAAAGCACCTCCACATCATGATGCTGCCACCCCCATGCTTCACGGTTAGGATGGTGTTCTTCGGCTTGCAAGCCTCACCCTTTTTCCTCCTAACATAATGATGGTCATTATGGCCAAACGGTTATTTTTTTGTTTCATCAGACCAGAGGACATTTCTCCAAAAAGTAAGATCTTTATCCCCATGTTCACTTGCAAACGGTAGTCTGGCTTTTATGGCAGTGTTGGAGCAATGGCTTCTCCCTTGATGAGCAGAATTTCAGGTTGTGTCGATATAGGATTAATTTTACTGTGGATATAGATACTTATCTACCTGTTTCTTCCAGCATCTTCACAAGGTCCTTTGGTGTTGTTCTCAGATTGATTTGCACTTTTCACACCAATCTATGTTCATCTCTAAGAGACAGAATTTGTCTCCTTCCTGAGCGGTATGATGGCTGCATGGTCCCATGGTGTTTATACTTGCATACTATTGTTTGTAAAGATGAATGCGGTCCCTTTAGGCTTTTGGAAATTGCTCCCAAGGATGAACCAGACTTGTGGAGGTCCACAATTTTTTTTCTGAGGTCTTGGCTGATTTATTTTCTTTCAGCAAAGAGGCACTGAGTTTGAAGGAAGCCTTAAAATACAATAACAGGTACGCCATTTTCTGGAATTTTCCAAGCTGCTTAAAGGCACTGTTAGCTCGATGAATTTGTGTCTTCAGAAGCAAATCGATAGGTTTGTGTAAGAAACAAATTGATAATTATAACTTTATTAACTTTTAAAAAACGCTTCTTGCTACCAGCTGTCGTGTGACGTAAGCGCAATGGCACATTCATGAAAGAAGTCAGAAGCACACGCTTTGTTTACAACAGAGGAACGAAAGTTATGCGAGAGTTAGGTCATTTCAAACAGCAATACAGTGGTGGGTGGAAGCATTTAAAGTTACAAATGTTTTAATTATCGATTAATTTCTTACACAAACCTATTGATTTGCTTCAGAAGACATTCATTGATTGACTGGAGTCATGTGGATTATTTTATGCTACCTAAATATGACTTTTGGACCGTCAAACAGCCAGCATCCTCACAGCACCAATTCAGTTTCATTGCATGGACAAACAGAGCTGAAATGTGCTTATAAAAATCTTCATTTTGATTCTGCTGAAGAAGGAAAGGCATACACATCTGCGATGGCTTAAAGATAAGTAAATCATGAGAGAATTATAATATTTGGCTTAACTAATCCTTTGAAAAAACTAAATATACAAAATGTGGATATACTAATATAATGAAATATTGCACTACTTTTTCTCCCGATATTATATATATATATACTTTAGATCCCTGTATCAATACATTTTTATTGGTCTATTTATACATAATTTCCTAGAGTCTAAACAAGCTCAAAACTCCAAAGAGAATTGCTGCTCTCAGTGAGTTTAGAATCGCTTCTATGAGGCGAGTACTTTAAAATTAGGATGCAGTCCAAGGCTATGTCTTATGCAGTAAAATTTCATTTGCAGTAGAATACTTAGCCTTGAATTACCTGAAGTCATATAAGATTTTCCTTCAGAATCGACAAATAAAAGGTTGACGATTAAGATCCAACTCTAGTCTAGAGGGATATATTGTGTAGTGTGCTGCATTGGACCTTGTTGTGTGGAGATACACTTCAGTGATTCTATACTGACAAGAGTTGATGAATAGACTCCCCTGTTAAAACAACACATACAGGATGGATGTTTGGTTTCACCTTGGAAATGCTGGACCTGTGAGTCATACTCACCAATAGTTCATAAAGCACTCAATATCTGCCTTGAAATGTCAGCTCAGATTTGTTGAGATGCTGTAAGATAAGTCGATAAAGCAACAGATAAAGCAATGTCTTGATACTTGCGCTTATATTAGTTCTTAATGAAAATTAATGACTTCTAGTCATCTTGTCATTGCAAATTGCTGTCAGTGGCATATATGAGTTTTTTTTACAGTAATGGACTTAAAATTGAGTAAGGAAAACTCCCCTGTCAGGTTAATGTGAACACCCATAATTCCCGAAAAAAAATAAAATAAAAACATTCTGCTTAACATATTTTGTGTTCCACAAAAGTAAAAAGAACATGAAGGCGAGAAAAAGAAATGACACCATTTTCATTTACGGGTGAATTATCACTTTAAATGTCTTAATCAATAGCTCCTTTCACACATGTAACCTGCAGTAAAATTGCAGTAAAACTGTTAGATTTCCTTTACTCATGCAATGGTTTCTGTATATTTTTCTGTTTTTTGACCATTCCTACATCAGCACCAAAAATGCCATTAAACACAGAGTTGTAGTTAGTTATTTTATCAGATGACAAATTTCTTCATCTACTCCGATAAAGAGAAGCGATTTTAGGCTATATTACAATACATCACTTCTAAAATATGAACTGATTCTAAAAATACTAGGTATCACACACTTACCAACTATGTAAATCACACGCCTCAGGGATGTGATCAAACCAATCTGATCATAACTGCGAAGTTACCAGCACCATGCATTTTCAATTGGAAAAAATTAAACGAGTGCTACGTTCGATTTTTCATAGAAAATGTACATCTTACAATGTTAAGATAAAGCATTTAGATTAAATTAAGTGGCAATAATCTGCGTATATTCTGCAAAAGCAGTGGGATGTGTTATAAGGTTTTTGGTGTTTCCCCTTTTGTCTTGAAATCTTTGTAGACATTCACGGCAGATGGGTGTTCCCAGTCTCATCAGGCGAAACCCCAAATATTTCCAAATCTCCCTATGTGAACTGTGTTTTTTAAAAAGCTTCTCACTCTCCAAAGTTTAATTTAAATCCATATTATCCATTAAGAGACATGACCGCCAAATTGACACACAGGGATTCAGATGTGTGTTTGAAGCATGCTAAAACCTCATATTGAAAAAAAAAACAATACCATGTAAGGGGCAAATTATAAACAGCATTTTGCGTCTTAAAAGGCACTGAGTGAAGGGCAAGCCACTCGAAAAGACTAAATGTTTATGTTATTGTAGACTTAGGTCTGATTCAAAATAAGGCTTTAGCTAAAATAATATTTTCTACAGCACTGTGACAGGGTGGAGGGCGGGGCCGGGTCGTGATTCTACAAACCTGACCCCTTATCAGACTAATCAAGCCTCCTAGCAAGATAAAGGCCTACTGCAGAAGGTGGTGTGACAGAGTGAGAGAGCGTTTACGGGCAGCTGTCCGACATATGTGTGTGTTTGTGTCTTTTGGTTTAAGTTCTTAATTAAATATAATTTATATTGTCAAGCCGGTTCTCGCCTCCTCCTTTCCATTAATACCCTTTACACTGGTGCCGAAACCTGGGAAGGAGGAGGGATACGCCTGTGCACATTTGCTGTAGCTAGATTGTAACATGATTTCTATCAGGAAGACTCGCCAGTGAAAATGAAGATGACATTTGTTTGATGAATATAAAACAGAAAAGTAATGTCTCTCTTTGGCGTAGGCCCCGTCTACGGGGCAGGGGCGAGGAGCCTACCCCCGTGCAGGACGGGACTCAACTGGTGGTGGTGGGGTGGTGGAGGTTGCCTCATTAGCACACTGAAACAGCAATGTGATAGATTGTGAGCAGATTTATAAAGCAATGGCTTACGTGTGATTGACTGGGAATTACCTGGCTAATGGTGCAATGATGTACAGCTGCTAGCCTTCCCGCCAGAACTACGCTGCGGGTACATGGCTTGCAACATAGTGTATCATAATATGTGTGTCACATTCACTGTGTGTATCTTCTAAGAAAATCGGCAATACCCAGTTCTATTAATAAGAGAAAGTTTAATTGATCAAAGTGAACATAAAGGTAAATCGTAGCCTATTATACACTGGAACAAAATACATTTTTGATTAGCCTTTTTTGGCTTGTTTTCCAAAAAAAATATCTAAAACTCCTTTAAAACAACATACATTTATGTAAAAGCTATACTGCAGAAGAACAAATTGTTTTTGTTCTTCTGCAGTATACGTTGAATACAATATTTAAAGGGAACGTTGAATACAATATTTAATAAGGGCTGGACATTAACACTTACCCTAGACAAGTGGATTTTTGAAGAGGCAAGTGGAAGAAAATTTGACTTGCCCGAACAGACAAGCAGACTGATTAAAACATCAATAACAAAAAGAATAACCAGTTATACTGTATATGTGATAGCCTATGTCTGTGTCACAATAAATTCATATTCATATTCTACAGTTGAAAGTAATCCAGAGCATGTAATTTTATAATTTGCTAGCTATCTAGTAACAGCTGCGCCCTATTTGATTGACAGGCAGTGTATGTGTGTGTGCTGAACATGTTTGCGCTACTGCACACCTGAACAATCAAATACATTTCAAAATTATGCCAAAATGCCCATATTGGTGAGGTATTCATGTAAACACAGAGAAAGATGTCTAATGTGAATGTAAAAAGCTATTTTTTTTTATGTCAGACTGTTAAGTATAAATGTAAGCTAATAGACTTGCTGCCGTCTAGTGTGTCATCATAATAATCAAACAACCATAACAAGAAAACACTCACTGCTCTTGACTGAGTAACTTTAGTAGCTTTAAGAATTATTAATGTATTATAATCATACAGTAAAGACCAGTAGTAGCTTTATGTTACATTTCATACTGAATGTTTCTTTAATACAGGATAGCTTACTGCTGTTAACTTTTAAAGCTGTTAAAAAAAGCACAAAATTTTCTTAATTTGTATTTTTGGTTCTATTTTTTTTTTATCTATTTCTATTCATTGCAGTTTTTTTATTGTTCATTTATTAATGACTTTACTAGTCTTGAACAATTAAGATCTTGAAACCATTCTTAACATAGTTGTATTATTTGTTGTGGTATTAAAGCTGGTATTGAAATTGTAAAATTTCACTACCCACTACTGAAGTTTTGGTATTGTGATAATGTAAAGCCTTTATTGTACATGGTAAACCTTGCTGCAATAACATGATGAAAAAGTAGATCTCATTCCTTAGAACTGTGAGCACCCCTGCTGTAAATGATGGCGATGGAGTCTTTACTTTATTTGACTACCATACATAACATTAAATAATTATCATATGACAATAGCCTCCTCCCCTAACCAGTGCAGTTTACATTTCAAGTTCAAGGAAATCCACTGTTAAAAGACAAGTTTTAAAATAAATGCTTGATGTTTTCAAAGTCAGTGAGTAATTGTGTTAAATAATCATGTAAATAATCTTAAAGTTGACTAAAATAATTGTGATTACGATTTTTTCCATAATTGATCAGCCCTAGTTGATAATGCTCTTGTATCGTGTGCGCACACTCATTTATTTGTAGACAGCAACAACAGGCAAGGGTGGATTGATCCAGAAACCCAGCTGTGTTTGGTGGAGAGTGTGGTCGCTGTATATGCAATTTTCTTGAAGATTGTTCAATCTTTCAGGCTGACCTTTCTGCAATTCAAAGTTGTCCCTGTGGTCTGGAGCAGCAGAGAAGGCAGGATGCAGTTCAAGGGCACAGACATGGATTGCCTCTTTGGCTGGCTGTGCCAACTCCCTGCTGTCAGTGTAGATCTAATGCCCTTTGTTCGAACTACATAGTTAAAAACTATGCATGACAGCCATTGTGTTTGCCTCTGTATTCATTAGAGTATATATGTATCAGGGTTCCCATGTGTCCTGGAAAACCTGGAATTTTGCAATGCAGTTCTCTAGTCATGGAAATGTCCTGGAAAATAATTATTTGTCCTTGAAAATATTTATAATAAAACTGCTGTACAAAAACATAGTAACGATTAGGACTCATGATAGGTGTCAAATTTGGGTGATCAGATTCCTGCTTGGGTGACCATATTCCTTACCTAGGCGCAGATCAATGTGAAGAAGAGGGTGCATCCGCATCTGTTACAGTTGTCACCTTGTACTTCTCGCTGGCAGCAATTTTTCTCAGTTTGTGCTTGTCTTTCAAGAGTTCATTGTAAAACGCTGAGCTGTCCAGTCCAAAATTAAGATGTATGAATAGCATTGCCTTCTGAATCGAGATTTATCCGGTGTCCTTGCTGCATTCATTAATGAGAACAAACGCTCCAAATATGCAGATGTCCAAGGCAGGCATACAGTAAAACAAACTCCACGACCATGGCTAAGACTCAGAAGTTGATGATCTTGCTCTCCAGCTCACAAAAAATGTCTGTCCATCTCTCAGACAAGGCCATCTTGTTCATGTTCCACTCATTGATGCGACGAGTGACAATGTTTTTTGCGCAAGCCCACTAATCAAAAAGCATGGATTGGCTAGTTTAATCCAATCATTTACTTCAAATAACATGGTGTGATTTATTGGTTTTACAAGATTTATTCATGGCTACCTTTGATTAGAATACTCACGTGACTGAGAAAGATGCATAGGCGATAAATACATTTTGGAGAGGAGAAATACGGGACAAAACATGATTTTTTCAGAGTAAGTTGGGACACTAAAAAAAGTGCTTAGATACGGGACTGTCCCAGGAAAAATGGGACGTCTTGCCACCATATGTCAAATACACATATTTGTATTGCTTTGTCTCTGTCGACAGCTGCACATTGTGAAACAACGTCAATGGTTGACTGTCATGAAAAAGCCATGTACTGTACATTCTCATCTGCTGTCATCCCTGCTTTGCTCGGACAAAATAGATTAAGGATGGCTGTAGTGAAAAATATATATATTTTTTTCATTTTTACATTGCTTTTGTGTTAACTATAAAACATTTGAGTTGTAAACCTTAGACAACTGTGTACGATCAAACTGCTGTTTTTTTTTTGGGGGGGCATGGTGATGTGTCCTTTACACCTCAGGATGTGAATTAATTTGTATTAATAAATGAATGATCCAAGTCTGCTACCGCACTTACCACATGTAGGGCCCTATCGTTTTGGTGATATGGCAAACTCATTGAATCATTGAATTCAGCCATAAAAATGGCATTATTATGAATGTCTCGTAATTTGACAAATTTGGGACAAAAAAGGATGTTTGAATGCATAAGTAATCAAATTAACATTGTGATATTTCCTAGTGTGCTTTTTAAACTGCAAAAGGCTGCAATTTATTTAAATAAATGTATTATCTGCATGTAATGCACACTTTAAAATGAATGGGTATAAATAATTCTGAAAAAAATAATCATTCAATAACATTAATATATGTCATGGTTTCTTTGTTTTTGCTTAAATATTACACCCCTTGGGCAAATAAAATGTTCTGGAAAAGTCCTGGAAAATTGTGCCTTAAAAAGTGTGGGAACCCTGATGTATGCCTTTACATATGCATGTAGTCACTCTTGTGTTTTCCAAATCATTATCTTGAATGGGCCATATTCTAAAATGTTGTTGCATAATTTATTTCCCCTGATGTCCACTTACAATTTTAGTCTAGGTTTCTTGAACCAAAAAACAATCGATTTACCTTTTATCTTAAGTTTGTGCTACTTTACCTATAAGACTTCTCTATATATATATATAACCTCTGTTATGATTGGTTAAAATGTGTTGTGCTCTGCGTAGTCCATATTTAATATGTTTACGTGCACTTTAAAATGATAATTTTTCTCTTTAAAATGTCATGTAAATGCTTTAGTCTGACTGAAGATGTATAATTACATCTTAATCGGACCACAATTGATCTTGGTGCAATTGCTCAACATTTCAACAGAGATGACGGGCGACGTGCATTTATCCACTTTATTACATTTTTGATTACGCATTGAATCATTTATACATGGACAGACAGATGAGGACTGTAGCTCCACTACATAAAAGATACTATGCGTTGCCAGTTCAAACTCCTTTTGGTAGCAATCCAGGTATTGGGGGAGTTACTGAGAACTTAGTTCCCTTGAGCGAGGCACTTCATCTAAGTCTGTCTCAGAAGGACTGACTCTGCAGTCACTGTACTGTAAATTGCACAGTGAATTGATTCAGATATAAGTACTATCTGCTGACCACCAAGTTACTTAAAAGTGGTCAAAGTTATGTAGTGTATTAACTGATACCTTTCACTATGACCTAAAATTTATATATTTGTAAAAAAAAAAATCTTGGTAATATTTATACAATATTTTTAGCAGCTGAGTTACATTTTTGTTTTGACATAGATAAAATGAAAAGCTGTCTTCACAATAACACATTGTAACATTCAGATGCCCTGACAGAATCAATCAGTGTAGGTGAAGTAAACATTTAAAAGTTAAACTTTTGTGAAAATAATTCAAATTTGATTAAATTAATTCTGTGCCAACCAATTTCTGTAGCAAACCAACCCCAGTTTTTCCTATATATGATGTTTACTTACAGTATAGCCAGCGACTAATTAGCAGAGACGGGCCACTTCTATTAAAATGAATGGGAGAAATTGGAATGCTCCACAGAAAGGAAGTCCCGCCTTACAGGTAAAAGAAACATCGCCTTTTAGATACAGACATCGCCTGTCAATCAACTCGAAAACTGTTTTTTTTTTTTGTGTGTGGGGGGCTGGGGGTATGGGGTTGGGCATAATCTGAGCCTGAGGTAAAGAAGCTCAATTTATGATACCAGTTTTTTTCAAATTTTACTTCTGAAATATGCTCTTTGATCGTGATCTTGACCAACCATTTTGGAGATTTTGATCTTTACCCATTCAAGTAGTTAGGAGCTGCTCTTGTATGCCGCTTGTTTACATAGAACAATATCTGCCCAGGAGCTTTTCAAAGATGGCGCCAATTGGAATGATTTGCTTAAAAGTATTTGGTATAACGCACGTGAAGCACTTTTACTTTGAAGTTGCTCTTGCGTGCTACTACGGATCCAGTGAACATCAATTTCCTGATAGCTTTCGGTTAATAGGCACCTTCTTTTGAGTGTCATGGATTAACCATCATGCAACTTTTGTGAGTCAGAGAAACAGAGTTTTGATGCAGGCTGATAGAATACGTACTTCACAGGAAGAAAACACTGGATTTGATCATGTTTTGTGGGGTTTGTGAATTACATCTGTTTAAACAAGTTATCTGCATATTTGCAAATGGTATATGATAGAAGCTTTATTGATATTTGCCTTTTTATCATAGACAAAACAGTTGAAAGTTACAGGGAACTGTTGAGGATAGAGAGGGAGAATAGGAGACTGAAACAGGTGGGCACTTTACCTCATGAGCTCCGGTGCGTCTTTGGCCTCTCTGATATGCAGGACAGTTTAAATAAGATGTTGTTGTACGGCATTCTATTATTTGTAGTAACACGATGGCACGTAACCACAAAACAAACTATGATTGGTTGTTTACATGTCTGAGAAGGCTCCTTCAAATGCAAGCAGGTGAATTTTGGCACCCTTGTGGCTAGAGAAACTATACGGCCAAACGGGAAAACGTATCGGCCGTTGATGATAATGAAAAAATACTGAATATCGGCTGATTAATAGGCCTCTGCGATACATTGGTCGACCACTAGTCCACTACATAAGGCTGCAAACATTAGTTTGATGCCTTGAAATCTCTATAGAGTTCTTATCTTTTCACCTTTTTATCAATTAAGGTACCTTCAAGGAACCTTCTCTTTTTATCACCTGATATGAACATTTTTTGAGTTAACAAAATGTAAACTGTGTAGCCCACACCAAATGCTGCCTGTGCACAGATGCAGATCAGTGCCTCTGACTTGAAGGCGAAGTGAGGACAACATAATCACAACTTTTGGCAAAGCAGAGTTCCGCTGAATGGGTTTTTGTGCTGTTTGGCTTGGTGTCCCACAAGGCTGTGCCATTCAGGGGAGAGTGTAGAGAATATTGAAAGGCACTGATGTTGGCATTTGTTGTTGGAAGCTTGTGAAATGGATAAAACAAGCATTTAAATGGCATAATTTGCTTTATAAAACGAATACAAGTTTAGTCAAATTCACCAAGAATGAGTCTTTAGTTGACATGACTGCCGAGGATTTTTGTGATTCATCCCAAATGAAAATTTTATTTACTCAAGAGTTCTCATTTATATTTCATTGATGTATCAGATATTCTAGAGGGATGTCTCAGATATTCTACTAAAACTGCTTAGGAGACACAAAACTAGAAACCTGTGAGACATTGACATTCAGTAAGAATATAGAGATGTGACATCTCTGACTTCAAAGTCTTTAAACATTTTTGGAATCCTGACAAATCAGAGCACAGTTTGAGACATTGGATGCTTTTCATTTCTTTAATTGTGCATCCTCGCTTTCACGCTCCTCCATCCTCAAGCCCATGATCAGGAAACCGATTAAAGTCTGCATCATTAAGGGCACATCAATTCTGTAAATGCACTGTGTGGAGACAAGGACCGAGGACAGAGGAAGCTTCATGAAGACTCTTGAGCGAGGAAGCACAAGATCATCCTATGCAGAAGAATTTTGTCGAAACACCTGACGCATGCCTTAAATTCTTCTCCCAGTTCACATCTGGCACAACAGTTTTTATGCATGTTTCACATTTGCAGTTTAGGTAAACCATAATTGTGACATACTTTAACAATGTATATTAAATTATTAGGATTTATCTTGAATATTTTTGATGCACCAATATGAAAGTTTTTGGTCGATACCAATTTTAACAAAAAACTATAGGCTGATAACAATATCTATATTTTGTAACTTACCTTATTTTGTTTTACCTTTGAACGCTTAAAAAATGTACAAAAGTACAAAAACTTTTGAAGAATGAAGATCTGGTGATAAAAAGACGATTACGGTTTGAGGTTTTGCTCATGTCCCTATCTGATGCTGTCTAATGATCTAGCACACTGGTGGTGCTAACACCAAAATATATGTTCAACACTTGAGCTGGAGTTGAGCTTGAATAATCAGTTCCTTGACACTCTCTTTCCATCTTACTTTACTGTATCTGTATAACTCATTTATTTGTCTTTCACTGGGAAGACTTGTCCATGTCACTGGTGATATATATACACTAAATTTCTCACAGAAATAACATTTCACTTTAGCCTACATTATGCAAGGACCATATTCTGTACTGGAAGCTACTTCACTTAATGCAACCTCTTTGCCAGCTTGCACTCTCTCTCTCCTTCTCTGGTTCTCTCAAGCAGTTTTCAAAAGCAACATGCTTGGACACACTGATCATTAATACATTGCCTAATTAAGAGGGATTACATAAAACGACTACAACAAAGTGTGGAGTATTAGACAGCTTTGAATGTGGTGCTTTATTAAAGTATGAGAGTATTACAGATTATGGAAGTTTCCGGTATGGTAAATTTGAACTAGGGATGTGCAAAACTACATATTTTCAAAATTTACTGAGGGTTGCCTGAACGACTTGTCAACTAATCTGACTCAAGAAAGCACTGTGTATTTAGGCTGGTTTCAGCTTAACTGGGACCCAATAGGGCACATTTATTGCAAGGCTGATACAAATATATGTAATATATATATATATATATATATATATATATATATATATATATCAAATCAACAAAAAACTAGTTGGTTCATCTCACTCATTTCTACTTTGATTAAACACACTCAGACATGCATGTATCTTTTGCTTGCATGCTTAAACAGTTGATGAACCAAAATGTCCATTTCCCTCCCCACAGACATTATGTTTTGTTGCAGACTGCATTGTCCAACATTTCACCTACATTATGAGAGCTCATAAATAAGAGATGTACAAAGCAATAGTCACTGCATTATATGCTTATGATCCCCTTCAGCCGCCTCTGCCTCCCCAACACAAACTGTACATACACTCACCAAGTTCCATCCTTCCAGGGTTCAGGTAGGTACTTCAATACTTATACTTCTCAGTCAAAGAAGAGAGTTACTGTGAAGCTGTTTGGCTGTGATCATATATAAATGTGAATATGATATAGGACTAAACAAATAGTTGACATTATCAACAACGTTGACAACAAATTTTTATTTTTTTTGTCGAATAGACGTTTGATCTAATTTAAAGTGAAATGAAATCACATTAAAGTCTAATGATTCACTGCAGTTCGTGCCTGACTGAGGAGAGGAAGAATTACACAGGTCAAAGTCCAGACATACTCCAAACCTTCCCAACAGCTTCAGGTGATGTAGATCGCAAAGTATGAGGGAATTATTATGCAAAAATACAAAATAACTAAATACAGAAGCACTCTCATTGTGGAACAAGTGGAGCTGGGGCAAAACTTGCATGTCTAGCATCTTTAAACGAAACACCCTGGCATTAAATGTTGTTATATTTAATGCATTATAGCTTCAATAAAGTTCAAATAATACGGAAGCAGATCATGTCATCTACATACTCCAAAACTGGCATTTCTCTGTGCAGCCAGCGCCTCTTCTATGAGTTGCGCGAATGTCCCGATCTAAGGTGGAGAGATTGAAACTGCACATATCTGAGGCACACTCTGTTGCTTGCTGCAGCTAGATTATAACGTGATGGCTCGCGACTTATTGAATCATATAATATATGTAACTGTGCATTTCTTATTGTGAAGAATATTGGCAATAAGCTGCTTTATTAATAAGAGAGAGAGTTTGTTTTTTGTGAGTTAAAGATGTATTGAATTGAACAGAAAAGTGAGAGAGGGTAGTCTTTGTCTCATTATACACTGCAACAAAATATATTTTTTATTTGTTTTTGTTTTGGCTTGTTTTCCAATAGAAATATCTAAAACTCCTTTGAAACAATGTATATTTTCTTTAGCAGCTACACTTTAATTCAGTGAATGTCATTTAGAGGTATTTTTAAAAGATTATTTTGTCCTCTTTATTGTTAGTAAGCACGTTTAATACAACCGTTTAAGTCGGGATACATGCTGAATAATCGGTTAAGAGCTAACGATTAATCATTGCAATAATCAACAAATAGTTGAATAATCGTTCTAATACTCGTTAGATTAATCGATTATCAAAATAATCATTAGTTGCCACCCTAATATGATACAAGTGATCTTTCAAAGAGTTATTAGAGATTGACTAGTTTAGGTAAAATAGCCGTGGGTCATTGATTGTTCACTATTGATTACTTATACCCCAACATTTAGCCTCATTTAAGCATAGCTGGTCATGACTAAGCCTGAATCCTAATGAGCCTCATTCTGGTTTATATTTCTCCCTCTATACTTCAGCATTTAGCTTCAAAGCTCTGCAAACCTAACCTTGCATCTCCTTCCCCTAAGCATTGAGTTGACACCAGACACCACGAAAAGGTTCTCTCCATCTTGCAAATGCAATGTGGCACTTGAGCCTTAGTGACAAACATGCTTCCTGAGCCCTTTGCAGAAAGCGATGTTTTATTTGACCTATTAATGTCAATTCATTTTGCATAGATTACTGTCATTTTTGTGTCTTCCCGGCCCTTTTTATTTTTTTGATACAGTACATAATGCTAGGTTTGAAATGCTACCCTGTCTGAACTCTCATGCTAATACACCACCTCCACTCTGAGTCAACATCATACTGCTATTTTTCCTTTAGAGTCAACCAATATTTGTTTTACAATCTGTCACTGAACCTTTAATTTATATTATAAATGTATGTCCTGAATTTACATTGGCTTTAATTGACTTTGTCAATGTCTTCAAAGACATTTGTGTTTATTTGTGAAGTACTATTTTATACAAACTGTGCATTTGGTCAGTTTCTGCTATTTTAATATACTACAGTATGTCCAAACTATGTGGTGAGTTTCCATTTTGCCCATTATCAGCCATATGGATGTCAAAAACTATAACTAGGAATGAGTTAGGTAGAGATTCCTACCTAATGGACTATTTTACAGAACTTTCTTTAAGATACCTTAGGTAGATTTTTATTTATTTATTTTATTTTAATCTCTGTTCCCTGTCAGTATTTACATGATTTCACACTTTTGCCAATTTTACAAAAGATTCCCCGTGTATAAATGGCATATGTGACCCATGCAGTGTTATAGGCAAGCTACACAAAAAATGTAGAAAGCTATTCTACCAACTACTCAACAGAAAAAATAGTTAAGCTATAAGCTAAAAGTTACACTTCAGAGTAAGTAGAAATTTACACTACAAGCTACACACCAAAAGTAGTTTGCTAGAAAAAGCATCTAAAATACTTATTAACATGATGTTTATCAAAGCCTTGGTACAGTATATTACAGTTTAGTGCAATACAGTATACAAGTATGCAGTATGGTATGTATGCTATACACATCTTTGTGTTCAAAATGAAAAATCACGCTTTTTACATATTTATGTTTCATATTTACACTACTAACTCTACAAACCCATACCCATTTCAACATAATTTCCTTTGCACATTCCTATATAACAACTCTGTACATATACTATTCATCTCATCCTGTAATTCTGCGTCTTGCTGTTGTATTTCTGTATGTACTAGAAGCTTCTGGTCAGAGGCCAAATTTCTTGTGTGTGTGTGCATGTGCGTGCATGTGAGAGCACATCTGGGCAATAAAAGTGTGCTATCTGATGGTATCAGATGGTAATACCATGGTACTTTGAAAATACAATATTTTTTGTACTAATCTGTATTTACATGGTGCTTCAAAGTATTTTAAAGAATACCATGGTAATTTGATATTTTATTACCACATTCATATACAATTGAATGTACATGGTGCTTCAAAGAAATTCAAAGAATACCATGGTACTACTATGGTACTTCACTATATGACTAACTTATTCGTATACCACTGTATTAACATTGTACTCCCAGGTAATGGTACAGTACATGTCTGAAAAACATGGTAATGCCATGGAATGTGTTTTCATGTAAGCTACTAAGTCTTTTGATACTCTTTTGGGGGTAAAATCTTTACCTGCAGTGCCATTCAGGTTGTCCACATTTTGAACTTAATAAAGGCCTTCTTCATCACTGGCAAACGATCAACTGATTCCAGCATTACCTTAATTTTTTTATATTTTTCTGATTCAAAACTGGCAATAGTAAACATCGGTGTGATGTACGATGTAGTGGTGCCGCTTTTGTCAACTATATTACTATATTATATATTAAAATATTAATGGTAAAAGCATGCAGAGGTCTCCACAAATGAAGCTGCCAGACAATTTTTTTCTTGATCTGTCTACATAAAGAGGTACTTTACAAGCTTGTCTGCCAATTTGTCAGACTCTTTGATATGCTGTGCTTCTGTATCCGTTTTGCATGCACTTAGTGAATTTACTGGATCAGTGCATGGCATGTTAATTTTGGGTTGGCAGTGGTGTTAAATTTTCTGAAAGCTTGCATGTCACACGACCTTGTAGACACGCCAGTTTGAATAAACAGATTTACTTAAGCTTGTTCATGGTTTTTGTTCTAGTCTGTGTTCATTTCACCAGACACTGCCTTATGTAAGCATCATGCTCACGTTTACTGTTGAATTACATGAGCACAACTGTGCCCTCTAATAGTTGTCTTGTTGCCTTTTATTGACTTTTGTTTGCAATATATTGTAGGTCCATTTGTGTTGACCTATTCAAAGAACCTTATAAGCAATCATCTTAAATTTATTATGGGAATGTAAGCACAGAGGATGTGAGGGATAGACATACAGTCTCTTCAATTGGTTGTAGTGTTGCTTAAAATGATTTGGATCATTCCACTGAAGAAATGTTTAGAATATAATCTTTTTTTATACTTTATATAAAAATCTTTCCAAGAAATTTTGGTTGACAAAAAACTCCAAAAACAGAGTCATGGAAATAAAATGTGATCTATATATATGTTTTATACAGCTTTATACAGTGTATGCCATTACAGAGACCGTACATTTACAACTCACAGCCTCATTTTCATTCACGTCAAAAATCAAACATGGTGCCACTGTGAATAAGGTTATGATTTTTTTTTTACAATGATTTTTGGACACAGTACCAATCTTGGTAATACCAAACTTTTTCAGAGAAATCATGATATTGATACATTTGTATTATTTTAAGCACATTCGGTCTCATTGAAAAAGTTCTTACACAAATTTCCAGCCATATTCACAACAGGTGTGTACTTTTGCACTACTTTTGCATTACTTTTTTTTCACACCGCCTCTCTCACTTATGCTATGCTATGCTATGCATTCCATAAATAAGCCATGCATTGCATACAAGAGATATTACAGGTCATGCTAGCTACTTTACAACTCTTATGTCAAAACAACATACTATACAAACAGATATTTGATCTAATGTTTTTCTTTACTGTCATTGGGCCTTGTTCCTGAAGCATGAACAGAAAAAATTTGCTTGTAAATGCATTCTTACATAAATGTCCCCATTAAATTGAATGGGACAATTTAGATATGAATAATTTTAATTTCAATTTACGTACTCATTGTTCATGTTTTATTAATTATATACATATATATATATATATATATATATATATATATATATACACACACACACACACACACTGGTGGCCAAAAGTTTGGAATAATGTACAGATTTTGCTGTTTCGAAAGGAAATAGGTACTTTAATTCACTAAAGTGGCATTCAACTGATCACAAAATATAGTCAGGACATTACTGAACCAGCATCATCACTATTTGAAAAAAGTAATTTTTTATCAAATGTAGACAGGCCCCATTTCCATCAGCCATCACTCCAACACCTTATCCTTGAGAAATCATGCTAAAGTGCTAACTTGGCACTAGAAAATAACTTGCCATTATATCAAACACAGCTGAAAGCTATTTGGTTCATTAAATGAAGCTTAACATTATATTTGTGTTTGTTTTTGAGGTGCCACAGTATGCAATAGACTGGCATGTCTTAAGGTCAATATTATGTCAAAAATGCCAAAAAACAAACATCTTTCTCTAGAAACTCGTCAGTCAATCTTTTTTTTTTTTTTTTTTTTGAGGAATGAAGGCTATACAATGCTTGAAACTGCCAAAAAACTGAAGAGTTCATACAAAGGTGCATAAAGCTGCCCTCAGCTGACAAATTTATTAAATTATACCCACTCAACATCAGTTTCATGTACAACAGTAAAGATAAGATAAGGCCTTTTGGGAAGGTTTTGAGAAGAAAAAGACGCTTTTCAAATAGAAAAAAAAAGAAAATGTTAGAGTGAGTAAAGAAACACAGACATTGGACAACAGATAATTGGAAAAGCGTGTTATGGATCTTAACCCCATTGAGATTTTGTGGGATCAGCTAGACTGTAAGGTGTATGAGAAGTGTCCGACAAGACATCCTAACCTATGGAACCATGGTCCTGGAGGAACGTTGTCTCGTTTTGCTGTGTACTGTACTAACTGTATATGGTTGAAACGACAATAAAAACCACTTGACACTTGGAAAGTGCTACAGGAAGTGTGGGGTGAAATGTAACCTACTGTAAGTATCTGGACAAACTGACAGCTAGAATGCCAAGGATCTGCAAAGCTGTCATAGCTGCACGTGGAGGATTTTTTGATGAGAACTCTTTGAATTCATCTTTTCAAATTGTAATAGTAATTGTTCATGTTATTAATGACCTAACTATTCATTGTGAATAGTTAAATGCCACTTTGGTGAATAAAAGTACCACCAGAGTGTGTGTGTGTGTGTGTGTGTGTGTGTGAGCGTGTATTTATCACTTTGTGGGGACCAAATGTCCCCGTAAGGATAGTAAAACCCGAAATTTTTGACCTTGTGGGGACATTTTGTCGGTCCCCATGAGGAAAACAGCTTATAAATCATACTAAATTATGTTTTTTGAAAATGTAAAAATGCAGAAAGTTTTCTGTGAGGGTTAGGTTTAGGGGTAGGGTTAGGTTTAGGGGATAGAATATAAAGTTTGTACAGTATAAAAACCATTATGTCTATGGAAAGTCCCCATAAAACATGGAAACACAACATGTGTGTGTGTGTGTGTGTGTGTGTGTGTGTGTGTGTATATATATTATATATTAGGGATGCACCGAAATTTCGGCCACTGAAAATATTCGACCGAATATGGCATTTTATGTTTTGGCCGAAACAATACTGAAAGGCTGAAAATATGAGCTGAAAATATATGCCTCCCCACCTCTCAGTGCTCAGGTTTCACTCTTGATCGATCTAGCCATTATCACCGTGCTATCAAGCAAAGGCCGATGTCAGCTGTGTGGAAATATTTTGAAGCAGTACCGCAGCTCCCTATACATACTATGCAGTGTGCGTAGGGCACTAACTCCCTAGGGTTGCAACATCTTACACTAAGAGGGCACCAGAAAGTCCACCGGGTGCCCTTCCTCACACATTACACATTATTCAAGGACCCAAAAGCAGTTGCGGAACTCAGACGATCGCTTCACGCTCATATCATGCAAACGCGACAATCCTCTTGACTACTGGTACCTGAACAAAGATCGCTTTCCATTGCTTGCGCGGATTGCACTCAGGTATTTATCTGCCCAAGCACTAGCACCGAGAGACAGAGAGACAGTGCAGCATTTCATGTTCTTGATGAGAAGAGGAACCATCTCTCCTGCCAGAAAGCAGACCAACTTTTGTTCTTGAAGAGAAACCTGCCACTTTTACTTAAATTTGAAAGCAGTCCAATTTACAATGTGTATAGCAATTACATAAAAATGTGTTTAGCCCTGCAAAACTTTGTTCTTCACTTGAGGCTACATCTGTCGTTTGCAGTTTGAGGTTGGTTTTAGTTCTATTACTGCTGTTTTGCACAATAATTTTCAATTAAAGTGGAAATACGTTTACATAAACAGAATTGAGGCCCTCTGCCGTTCTGTGTTTTGCCTGTTGTTTTCATTAAAATTACTCTGTAGCATATTTAACTTTTTGTATTTGCAAGATGCTAGCCTAGACCTGCTAAGTTCATTACTTGACTGCTGTTTTGCATATCATAGTTTTCTAGAACGCTACATTATTTGGATAATTGGTAAAAACAAAAGCTGTTAAATTTGATTGTTAAAGAACTGAATAAAGAATAATATATTTAAAATTGTTTTAATATATTTTCTGTCCAATTTTGGTGTTACTTTCAATAAATGTGTGATAATAATATATATATATATATATTTCATTTCAGTGCATCACTAATATATATTATATAAAAAATAGAACCGGGGGAAACACATACAGACGCATTCTGGGCCATGTATTCTCCATCGCGTCCAGTCCCAGGGGGGCTGGGTGACTCAGAGAGAAGTAGAGGGGACATTGCGCTGTCTGTTAAGAGGCGAAGAGGTCCACTTCTGCCCTGTAAAATCTCACCCAGATTTGTTCCACTACCTCGGGGTGGAGTTTCCACTCCCCTGTCGGTATCTTCTGTCTGGAGAGTAAATCTTCTCCCACATTCAGGCATCCAGGTATATAAAGTGCCCTGAGGCAAGAGATAACCCATAAGTGTCTCTTCAACCGGTGGCATCACCAAATACCCCCGTGTCTCAGCACCCACGATAGTCGAATATATCAGCGTCAAGGGCACGTAGACACGGGAAGTATAGGGTTTCCTTCATGAACGAGAGAGCTCGTCATGGAGGTCATCAAAGAAGGGAAGGGACTGATGAGGCCTTCCCTTCCCCTGGCCACAAGACAGGAATCTGTCCTCCAATTTAGAGCATTTGGGGGTCTTTTGTTCACGTGGCCAGTCTAACTGTAGCCTGGCCACCGCACGAGTAATCACCTCGAGTAATTCCTCCGATGATTTACTGTCATGCCCGGAATGCTCGTAGGTGGGTAACTCGAAGGCCGCAGACTCAAGAGATTCGAGGTCCCTCTCATAAACTGAAGAGGCGCCAGAGCGTGTTTCAATATCACGGGAAGGACCAGCTGGGTCTGGGGAGAGAGCGAGCGATAGGGACGGACCCGTCTCTCGCTCCTCAGCCAGATCCATACGAGAGCCCCATGATTGAAGTGTGGGCGCCGACTCTCGGAAGTAAGCAAGACTTAGCGTGAAGCATTTTCACCGAAAGCAGATCGCAATGCTCGCAACCATCCCACCCCAACGCGAGAGCAGCATGCTTTTCCCCCAAACATACAAAGCAAAACAGATATGTGTCCCTCTCAGCCATAGAGCGTAGACAAGGGAACACACATCGCTTGCTTTGTCTTTCAGTCATTTTCTCTTTTTTTTTTTTTTTTTAAAGAAAGAAGACAAAGGTATCTATGCACTGCCTAACAAAATCTAACTCCTAGCAGGAAAGTGAAGCACACACAGAGTGATCTGAAGACAAAAGATCTGACGATGCATCTGTGACGCATCTATTCATAGCCCTGCCACAGGTGCATCCAATGATGTCACAGGCAGAGGCTATGCATTCCGGTCAATGTTCATTGACGTGTTGCGCACATATTCACAGCTGGTCACACCTAAAGCTGTTCCCAAAGCGCTTTTCAGTGCAGCATCATAAGTGTAGCTTTTTGAAAGGGAACAGTGGTTATTCTTCATTATTCATGTTGGCTGCCATGTCAATGGAAAAAAAAAATGTTATTGAGTCTTTATTATAAATTTGACATGATTGTAGACTTTCTAAATATCTGTTTGTATAGTATGTTGTTTTGACATGAGAGTTGTAAAGTAGCTAGCATGACCTGTAATATCTCTTGTATGCAATGCATGGCTTATTTATATGGAATGCATAGAATAGCATAAGAGAGAGTGGCGGTGAAAAAAAAAAAAAAAGAATGCAAAAGTAGTGTAAAGCTTTACTTTCCATAAAAAGTATGTTTTTAATGAAGTTAAGGAGTAACACAATATTCTAACAAGTTACTTTTAAAACTAATGTTACCCAACACTAATCATATTGCACTTTCAGAAATGTGAAAATTGTACAATGTTGTAACATAAATCTGCTAGATTTGTTCTGTTAACCCTGGGGGGTTTATTCGCTGCTCTCCCTGCTTTCTTCAACCGTGCATAGCTGTATGGATGTGAGGAGCTTGCCCAGAAAAGAAAAATATACCGCCAACACCAACAGATGTTCGTCTACAAGTCAATAAAAGTACTCATTCAAGTATTCAAGTTAGTATTCATTTGATGGAAGTGGTCCTGACTGAAATACTTTTTTCATGCAAATGGGTGTGACATTTGATCTTTTTTTCTCTCTGATGTGGTCCCAGTTGAAGTTTTGGTGTACATTTTTGGCATGTCACATTTATTCACAAAATTTGTATTCCTGAAGTAGTTGCAGCTGTGCTAAATAAACAAACATATTACAATAATGGGATATTTACATAATAAATCATTAAAATACAGACACAGGCATAGTGTGCATCTTATTTACAGCAGTACTTGTGTATCTAAAGCATGTAGCATATTATTTATTTTTTTTTTAACTACGTCCTAACCAGGTGTGACGCAATAAAACATCAAATGATAAAATCTCTTAGTTTTTTTCTCCTTACCAGTCACAACATCCAATTGTTTTCTTTCGTTTGGTTACTATTTCTGCAGGGTCAAGCTAGATAGCCTCACCCACAAGGAAATCTTATTGGTTCAAACTATTGTTCCATATAACTTTGCATTGAAAATCAAAAGTGTTTTAATTGAAAGTTATTGTGTCATGTTGCACAATAGTTTTTTTATTTAATGTAGATTGATAAATTGATTTACTGGAAACTAACTTACTGTACTTTGTTAGGAAGAACACAGTGTTTGATGAATTGTCAAAATGTGGGTTTATCCTTATAAATATGTCATTTAAATTTTTATGAACTCTTGAGCTTTATGTTTTATGTATTTAGTTTAAAGTGCAACACATTTAGCACACAGAACAGAAAATGCTCTGAGCAAACTATTCAGGCAAACTATTACCTTTTACCCCTGTGGCTATTTATTGCAGAATTTATTTGCACACAGTTCATCCATAGTACACTGTGCAGACTATTCCCAATTGATGCTAAACAAGCTAAACCAAAAAATTATACACTTATGTTCTTATGCAGAAGCACGTTCATTGTTTCATTTCAATAAGACTTGACTAATATTATTTTTATTTAAGTAAATTCATAATTTCATTCACCTGCCCCTGGAGGCGAGATACCTAGATAAGAGTTCTCAGTATGTCTATTGAAGGCGTAAACTTCCATGCTGTAAATACCAGCTTTATTCATTTCCATTCTGGTTCAGACTGGTCCATGCTGGTTTGCGCTGGTTTGTTTTGTGGACTAGCATTTCCATACTGTTTACCAGTTAGCTTATGGTGAAGCTAACTGACCAAGGAAGCCTTGCTTTTTAAAAAGCCTGGGGAGACACACCAGCATCCAAAACACAACATGTGAAGAACAACATATAGCCACTACATCAGTAGTAGGCATTTAACCTTGTTTAATGTTGCTAAATTGAGTGAGACTGAAGAAAGCAGTCACTTGAATGCAGATTTGCTAATAATACTGTTTATACTGCAGATAGTTAAAGGTTTGTTATTATGTGCCACAACTTGAAGTAAAAGCAGTGGCCTTTGAATTTGCCTCAGGTCTCTCAAGAGAAGACAGAAGCTATGAGCTATTTTGTGGTTTAATGAGATAAGAAAATAAAATGCTTAGGCTAAGGCTTTTCAGGTCATCTGTGCGGAATATACATAGTGCCATCAGTATCCCTCAAAGGCTGGAGTGTTTAAATGTGAAGGGAAGTAATTATAAAGCTTCAGAATGCTTAATCTTGAAGTCAGATTTATTTGATTTTTGTGAGTCGTGACAGAACAGAGAAAACTATTCTGGCTTGAGCAAATTTTTTAATAACTTGCTTTATGTTTATATATATATATATATATATATATATATGCTTGTGTAAATGACAAATATGGACTTCACTATTTTATTCTCTGTTGCTTCGCTTTATTTCCATATATTCCAGACTTGTAACTGTGTTTGTTTCCTTTTCATTATATTGCAACCTGTAGCAGAATTGAGCTTCAATAATAGTGGGGTTTCCCTTTAACTCCAGGATTCCCTCAATATAGGAACACATATATGCAAACATGAGGGAGCATCAATATTTTACAGTGGTGTTTTAAATGGGTATAGTTTATAGTGTATGTGCTTTTCCCACTGTAAACCCAGAAATGTTTTGTTGACTTGTTGTTGGGCTCCATCCTATGACATTTGTTGTTCGGTCTGTTCCACGCACATGCGCACTCTTCAAAAACCTGAAAGAACGCAGCATATGTGTTTTCATGGCCACATAAGCAGCTTTCTCCGGGAGAAACCAAGGTGTGTTAAACAGCTTTCTCTTAATCCCTTAAACGGCGTAAGAATCTGAGCAACTTTAAGAATTGCCAAATTGTCATGGCTAGATGACTGGTTCAGAGCAACTCCTAAAGGGCAGGTCTTGTGTGGTGTTCCCGGTATGCAGTGGGTAGTACCTACCAAAAGTGGTCCAAGGAAGTACAATCGGTGAACTGGCGACCGGGTCATAGGTGCCCAAGCCTCACTGATGCACGCGGGGAGCGAAGGCTAGCCCATCTGTTCCGATCCCACAGAAGAGCTCTGTAGCACAAATTGCTGAAAACTAAATGCTGGCCATGGTAGAAAGGTGTGCAGAGTGCATCACAGCTTGCTGCGTATGGGACTGCTTGGCTGCAGACAGGTCAAAGTGCCCATGCCGATCCCTGTCCATAGCCGAAAGTGCCTACAATGGGCATGTGAGCATCAGAACTGGCCCATGGAGCAATGGAAGAAGGTGGCCTGGTCTTATGAATCACATTTTCTTTTAGATCATGTGGACGGCTGGGTGCTTGTGTATCGTTTACCTGGGGAAGAGATGGCAGCAGTATGCACCATGGGAGGAAGTCAGGCCTGGCTGAGGCAGTGTGATGCTCTGGGCAATATTCTGCTGGGAAATCTTGGGTCCTTGCATTCATGAAGATGTTACTTTGACCCATACCACCTACCTAAAGATTGTTGCAGACCACGTACAGCCCTTCATATCAATGGTATTCCCTGATGGCAGTGGATTCTTTCAGCAGGATAATGCGCCCTGCCACAAAGAATTTTCAGGAATTGTTTGAGGAACATGACAAAGAGTTAAAAAGTTTTTACTTAGCCTCCAAATTCCCCAGATCTCAATCCGATTGAGCAGCTATGGGATGTGCTGGACCAACAAGTCAGATTCATGGAGGCCCCACATCGCAACTTACAGGACTTAAAGGATCTGCTGCTAATGTATTGGTGCCAGATACCATAGGACACATTCAGAGGTCTTGTGGAGTCCATGCCTTGATGGGTCATAGCTGTTTTGATGGCACAAGGGGGACCTACACAATATTAGGCAGGTGGTTTTTATGTTGTGGCTGATTGGTGTATATAAACTTGTTTTTTTAAAGAACACCCTAGTAGACACCTAGCAATGGCCTTACAACCATACAGAAAAGCCTAGTATTCTGGAGGCGACTTTGCTCAGGCAAAACCACTCACATTTTCTTCACAAAATGTAGAAATCTAGTTCATAAACATTCCTCTGGTCTTTTAAGCACAGATCTCACATCATGTTGCATAATCTTGCCTTTTGTGGATAAATACATATAAATGGTCAGTTTTTCCTGAATAAAATAATTGTTGCCTCTGATCTCAGCTTTAGTGGATTGTGTCCTAATTACGGTTTACAAAGCCAAACTCAAATAACCACACAATCACTTTTTCAACAGCTCTGGGTGTGTGGAATGGGGAAAAAATAAATATTGATGCAATCAAGAAGAACTGCCCTCTCCGACATGCAGGCGATCAAGCTGATCACTGAAATTAAAGGATCGATGTATTCTTGTCGCTCCGCCACACTTTCACCCCTCCTTTACAGTTTGCTGTTTATTTTAAAGCCTTTGCTCTTGGCTTTTTGAATGTGAATTATTTAACTCAAAGCCCCCATTGGCAAACCACAGTGAGAATACATTAGGAGGTGAGGCAGAAATTCCTCCAAGCCATAAACATGAAAAAGGACGGGCGGCAGGGTTAAGAGGCTTCCGAGTGCCCTTGGTTTTTTAAAGTCCTTGACTGTGACTAACACGGAATTGACATGTGGCTGTGGCATCTCCACCTCATAATTCTGTCGAGGCCCAGCATGACACGCTGAGTCATCTGGCAGCTAGTGCGCATCTTATGTAGTCTAAGCTTAAAGCACACATGTGAATACTGCTGTAGCCATAGTCTGTCTGGTCATTTCCAAATCAAATCCAACCAAAATTGCTCAGACAACCCATCTATTTGATAAAGGCTTTGTTATGGATCGTGGCTGTAAACATGCAGGATGAAAATGTTGAAGCTGAGGCTTGTCAAGACTGTCAGGCTGTAGCGCAACTCTTTTAGCTGTGGAAGAGCAGCATCCCCAAAGCACTTTTAAAGACTTCTGAAATTCAAGCCTACTTATTGTATCAAGAAATGTCCCCATTCTAATTGAGCACAATTCATCATATCATTTTCATTGTGTATTTCATCTCAATCTAATAACTGTCAAAACTTTTTTTTTTCTTTTGTAACCAAGACCACATGGGTGGAGAAAAATAAAAATAGCAGATAATACTATAGCCTACTTTGCATCATCCAATTAAATATTAATGGGTAAAACCAAGTCCCGACATACATTATGCTGAATATTCTGTTTAACTTGTCACAAAAAGTTCTACCTGTTCAAATGTTGAAGCCATTGCAAATGCTGTTACATGCTGTCTTTAAAGTTTAATAATACTGAACACTTATATGCTAATTTATGGGCCTTATTGAGGGTCAACGGTATATTTGATTTGATGAGAATGAAAACGAGTTGGGATGCACCAATATGAAAATTTTTGGCCGATATCGGTAACGATTTTAACAAAAACTATAGGGCGATATTTTGCAACTTACCTTATTTTGGCACCAGATCACTGTACTTACTTTGTAATTATGCTTTAAAAATGTACATAGAGGTAAATATAAAAGAAGGAAATACTATAAAGGATAGAAAAAAAATACTCAATATTATATGATGATTGATTTGAAAAGTTTATTTTTTACTTCAAAAACAGAACTCATATGTATGCTACATGTACGTACTATATATGACAGAATATTACAAATTCTTACTATGCAAATGATGGGCAATTTCAAGGATATGTTAACCACATCATGGGAAAATAAAAAGTTTAAATAAAATGGGCAAAACAAAGACTGCTAGAGGGCACTGTTTGCACACACAGCGCTGACTGAAGTGCCTTTTAAGGTTTAGTAATCATACAAGGCCATATTGTGATTTCAATTTTAAGTTAATCAATCATGCAAATCATGTATCATACCATTGTCATAGAAGTCAGTCTGCTGGTTTCAAAGTGTTTTGAATCGTTTCCCTCATTAAATAGCCTATAGGTAAATGCCATTTTTACAACTTTCATGTGATGTCCGTTTATGGTGTTTTTCTTCCACATTAACATAAATATAACATATTCTTTGGAGTGACAACGCTTGTACATACTTTGGCTATTATTATTTCTGGAGTTTTTACAAAATGTGTAACTAATTAATTATAAATCGACAATAATAATGATAATAACTGATATGCTGATGGTTTTAATTAGGTCAATATTTGGCCTATAACAATTGGCAGCTTATACATCGGTGCATCCTTAAAAACAAGGCTGTGAGGGAGTCCTAATCTGTAATTACTCTCATAAATTAGACATGATGAAATGTTCTGAAAAAACTTGCTCGTTCACTATGTTTTTGATTTACTAAAAAGAACCAGCTAAAAAGAGTAATTAGTTCGGCAGATAGCGCTGTATGTTTTGCAGTTTAGACTCATAGGAGTGAATGACCTCATAGAGGAGTCATTAATTTGGGAAATGGACTCCATTGATCATGTTGTACGTTTCCAAGAACCATCACATAAGAGCTATTCATGTGGAAATTGGACAACACTGATTGCACTGTGAGTTGTTGCATCCGCATCGCCAGAAGAACACACATTTGAGAACTAATAAAATATATATATATATATATATATATATATATATTTTTTTAACCGGTTCTGAATATGAAGCATTTGTTGGTTCCCAACCCTAGGTATCCATCAGGATTTTATTGGATCATGAAAGGAGGCTATGATTGTATTGGCCATTATCATTTTTCTCCACCCATTGAGCCTTGGTTCCATCAGAAAGACAAAAAAAACAAAGGCAGAGTAAGTTTTTACATTGTGATAAAGATTTGTTGCTTTATTTTTCTGAGATTATGCACGATGCATCATATGCTAAAGTCCCTCTGTGAAGTCTACAGCTGTTTCGGATCTTTTTGTAGGTTATTGAGAAGCTTGACTTTGGCAGTGTGCATAAATATGATAAAAGCAGGTAGAATGTATGACTTAAGACATTAAAAGATCTTCATGATTTTATTTGAATGCCATTTTGGCACATGGGACCAGTCCTCTCTCACTTGGCACCAGAGCTAATGTGCTCTGACTAAACGTGGTGGGTGAGGAGAAACAAAGAGTTTCTCTCCAGTCTTTTGGCAGAGCTCCATTCTCTCTGTGATTAAATGAGTAGACCTTTGACCTTCACCTCAGGAAAGAGCTGGTAAAGCACATGGTGGTAATGTTTTAGTGGGAAGAGCTAGCTCTCATGGCTTTTCAATTATGAATGATCTTTATGGTTGTCCTTGTGCAAATTATTTTCTCCGAGTCAGATTCACTCTCTCTGATTGCTATTCTGGAATGGAAATCTATCCATTGGAATGGATTATCAACACACAGAAGGAGAGATGAGGCGAGGAGGAAAAGGAACGCGAAGACCCTGCAGATAAGATAATGTATGGATCCCTCTGCTGTCCATTCTCATGGGTAAATCGATTGCAAATCGATTTAGACTCAAAGAAGGATAAATGGTTCTTAAGGCATTGTCAACAGACTCCATGAAGTTCATTTTCACTGTATTGATCATTTACTTCACATTCTGTCACTTTACTCACCAACCTGTCTCATGTTTTATGTGTTAGATTAGTTTATGTTTAGAATAGCAATAAAGATGTCTGTATTCAAAGATAATTTGACTGTGGTATATTTTGATAAATAATCTCATCCCTGTTTTTAAAAGATTTAGTTTCAAAGCTATACCTAAATATGTGTGATATTATTTTCAGTAAGCCATGAGAATAATATTACTCCAATAAGATAATTAATCATAATTCCCTTATTAAAGCTAATTCCTTACTATTGAAATTGTGAGCGGATAAAACAAAACATTGTATTAAGATTTAAATGGTGGAGAATTTTATTCAGACAAATTATCTAGTTATTTGTCATTTATCTAATTTATAATGGTTGTCAAACATGACTAATTCCATTATAAATGTATTTACATAATAATGTAGAATAAGGACAGTTTCATTTAATTGCTAGCTCACACATACTGTTCCTACATATAATGGTGGAGAATTGCGGCACTTTAATCCATACCGTGTACATCTACATAAACCAAATTTGCTACATATAATGGTGGAGGTACATGGGCAAATTAACCCAAACCAAATTTTCTACAGAAACCAATATATTTTTGGTTGAAATAGTCCCAATTTAAAGGCTATATTATAAAACTAAATATGCACATTCTGAAGGAAATAACAGTGCTTGAAGGGCAGCAAATAAAAGTTTAAAGGATAATGCAAGGTTAGGTTTAAGGCTTTGGTTCTTTATAAATGAAACATTGTATCAAAAATAGTAATGTGCCTGAAGCAGAATACCGAATTTGGAAAGGCACAAAAATTTATTAAAAACGGATAACGGATTCATCCGAACAATAATAATACAAAAATATATGATTTTAACTGCACAAGGGTAAAGCAACATTTTAAAAAACATATCCAAAATTACAACTAATTTATGAATCTGTGCAGCCAATATTAATAAAGAGTAAAACTTATGAACGAAAATGCACACAGTGATGTCAGATTGGATGGATGTGGTTTCGACTCCCTTTACGGTCTCTGATAATTGTGCATGTCTGGAGCTTGTCAAGTGTAATATTAACTAAGATGCGACATCATGTACACTTTTTTCTTCTTGAAATGTCTATGTTAATATATCACACGATTCACACCGGATTTACATGTATTAATTTATAGCCTAAACCTGAGCACGATGTTAAATTCATGAAGTGATGATTTCCCATCAGAGCTCGTCTATCCATTGATCCCATGTATATCCACATCAGTGTTCTTGAGCTCTGGAATGGTGCTATATAAATTAATTATTATTATTTGTATTATTAAACTAAATAATGCTATCCTATCGTAAAAAAAACCTGATAGACTTACGGGACTTTCACCTGTGTGTAGGCTATTTTGATTTATTTTAATTTCCATTAGTGCATAAATGTGTATTTATTATTCACTAAAAAAATGTGTGCTTGACATTTCACATTTAGCTTGACACCTCCTGCCTCCAGAATAATTTTGTTGTAAACATGCAAAGGCAAACGATAAATACCAGGATAAAACAGTTAAAAACATATTCCACAGTTAATGTTTTAATTCTGGTAAGATTTTTCTGGTACCTCATCTGGTAAGATTTTTTTTATAAATAATAATGTCATTAATTAATAATTGTATAATAATAAAAATAATTATTATTATTTGTATTATTATTGTTATTAGGCTATTATCATGAAAAGGCATATACAATGTATATTTTATTAACAGAAACTATAAATGTAAGATTAACATTTAAAAATGGGTGGTTCATTTAGTTTTGGCGCATTTCCGGTTTATGCCCCGCCCACACTAAGTTCAATCCGAATACAGAGACCAATACAGATCATTTTGTCATATGAACAGATACATATACAAATACATATAATAGCTTCCCTGCACACCCCTAATCAAAACTACTTTCCCACTGACAAGACACTTAGCACAAGTTTTGTATTAGGTCGGCTGCGCATGAAAATCAATGTGGCTTCTGTGCCTGTGTAGTGAAAAAAGGCTGTCTTTGCACGTTGCGTTGTTTTTTGTTATTATTTATTTATTTATTTATTTATAGCATTACACATTAAGTTAAAAACAGTTACACTTTTAAAAACATGTCTTGAGACCCCTGCATTATGGTCCATTCCTTTGCACTCTGTCTGGCTATTATAAATGCAAGATTTGGTCCTGTGTGAATGGCAAGGAATCAAGACCAATCATAACTCAGTATGCAAGCAGATACAAGCAAGAAGACTAATCAGAACTCAAATGTGAACATTACAAAATCTTTGTTATTGTTACATTGTGAATGTTGAACATTCTATTTGGTAACGCAATGTGATATTTTCCAAATGTATCTTACAATTCTTAATTATACATTTTAGAAAAAAGAAGAAGAAAATGAAGATGGACAACAGAAAGAGGAAGAGGAAGTAGAGGTAGGGGAAGAGGAAAGGGAAGAAGAAGAGGAATAAGTAGAAGAAAGAAGAGGAAGAAGTGGAAGAAGTAGAAGAAATAAGAGGAAGATGACATATAGAAAAATAATTGAGGAATTTCAATATAGTGTTTCCCTTGCAAGCACTACTAAAAAAGGCCACAGAGACCTGCTCACATCCTCACTTGACATGATTAATCTAACAACAGCATCCAAACACATCAGGAATGTATCATGCATTGTGAAAACAAAATCACCACTCCAGAGAAATTCAACTCCTCAATTTCACTTCCTTAAGACATCTTGTCTGCCAAAACACAGGGTTGTGGTCTACATATGACATGGTAAACAGAAGAAATAGTGATGGATGGATAATCCTAGGCTGTGGAGGACTGGAGAGATATAACACCAGACATTGTTTCACCCTGAAGCAAGCAGCACCCTCTCTTCATTCAACAGAAGAAGCTCAAACTAATTAGAGTTAATCCTGACAACACAGACAGTTGTACTCTGTCTCTAAAAAAATGACATAGGTGCATCTCTATTGCTAACTTATTAAATCTGAAAAATATAGAAGTCACATGTGTCAATTTAAAGCATCATATAGAACCAGCCAAAATTTCGCAACACTAGACCTCACTAATGCAGTGCCTGTCCAGAGATGATGTCCTCTCTCATGCTGACATTTAAAGGATGCTTGTTTTTTGATCTGAAGTTCCTACAAAGCAAAGTTGTTGGATGTTGGATCTGACACCAGATCTGCTTCTTGCTTTCTTCATCTCTGGCTTTGCAGCCTCAGTGTTTAATGTTGGCATCCTGCATATAGATTAAAGATATCCTGCATGGAACACGAAACAAATATATCCATGAAGACACCAGGTAAAAAATATCACCAAATGCTCACTAATGAAGTCTCTTTAAACTCTCACTCTTTCACGAATAAACAAAAACTGTTCTAAGCAAATTCTAAGAGGCAGTTCATTTCATGTATATGTTTCAGACAGCTACTGATTGTAATTGCATGACCAGGGCAGTGAATTCCCTGTTAAAAAGACCAGCATTGCTGGTCACTAGGGAATAGGCATGTGACGTATTATAATACAGTATATCTTGGTAATTAACATTCTTGATATTGTTATCTTGGGCACTTCGAAATACCGTAAATAATTCTAGATAACCTTTTAGCCAAATTGTTTAAATAAATAAAGATTGACAACACTGCGTGTTGCACAAATGATACACTCCTATGTAAACAAAAGCAACATGCACGAAAGCATGGCTGAAGGAGGAATGCAGCCAAACCTTTATTCACCCTCTAATGGGTTCCATAAAAATGCAGAAGGATTGTTGGTTGAAGATGGCATCCCTTTGTGTATAACATGTGGCAAAAATGTGGAAATGAAACACGTGACCACCACAAACATGTTTCCTCATCTTCGGGACAGGTAAGTTGTGAAAGTTATGCTTGTTTTTCCTAACTGTTTTTGAATACTGAGAGACAACACTCTAAGAAACAACTGGATAAGTGGCAACTAATACGATAAAGAAAGTGAACTGTTATTTCCATTTGCAGATAATAGTTGCAGTGGCAAAGAGTAGTTCGCTAAAACATTGCTAACTACACAGTAATGTTTGCGTCTTGTAGTAACAACTAAATTACAGTTGTCATAAGCTAATACTACGTCCTATAATTAATAATGCCAATGTGGCACAATGATTTCAATATTAAGTTGGAATGCAACACAATGGTACATTGCATACAGTGCAAGTGAACTTGCGGTTATTCAATTTGTAGTTAGCATCTAACTAAATATTAGCAACTGGCTTGATATCTCGAACAAGCAAGCATAAAAACAAGCATACTATTTTTGCAGCCTAGTAGCTGGCCCAATAAAATTAGTCTAGTCTTACATTAACTTTAGCCTCAACAAGATAAGTTGTAGGTCTGTACTGATCTGTATAATCTGTAATGATCAGTGACCCCATGGCACAGTGATCATTTAAATATTAAGAGATCAATTTAAAGTTATATTGGCTACGTATCTATGGCTATGTAACTTGTTATTAAGAGAACAACAATAAAATGTGTTTATCGCTCAACCCGTTTTTGTAATGTAGTTCAATACCGTGATAATACAGTATACCATCTTAAAAGCTTTAGCAATTATCGTGATGTGAAAATCTTATACATCACAAGCCTACTAGGGATGGGTAAGGATGGTTGGCTTGTCGACCAGCCTTCTCAGAGGGTTTTAACACACTGGATGTTTTTTGTTCACAGTAAACATGGTAGCGTGATCATGATAAATTATTTATGAGATGTTGCATCTCTAAATGTATTATATTTAAAGCAGCACTGCCACAGCCATCAAAAAAAACTTTTGTAACAAATCCACTACCCTCAACAATATATTTCTAGACAATAACCATTGAACTTCAAATGACCTGCTGTTATTTTGCTTAATCCATAGGTGTCCCTAATAGATGTATACATAAAAGACAAATGACACTTCAATGTAGGGATGGGCATTTTGGGCATTTTGTCTACTTGAGTATTCAAAGTCATTAATCAAGTACTTGTCAAGTATTCATGTACATACATGTCAGACAGATATCTTTGCCTGCTGCATTGCGTCTCGTTGGTTTTCCAGTGTCTTGCATATTCATTTTTATAGGCTGTTATAACATAGTCTGTCACAAAAAGTAGGCATCACACTTGCTGGCCAGAGCAATGAAAGAATGCTCAGATAGTGCATCTCTCCGTAAATATCTTAATAAGTGCAACATTTTCATCTGGCTGGCTAAACCGTGCATCAATCATGGTTTAAATAAGCAATTTAAGTTATAGATATTATGTTATATATATATATATATATATATATATATATATATATATATATATATATATATATATATATATGTGTGTGTGTGTGTGTGTGTATTATTATATTTAAAAATGTATTTTGAAGACATTGCGTTCTGTTCCATTGAAAGAACTCCCTGGTGTGTGTGTGTGCATTTATCTAGAGTGTTGAGTGCAGTCTCTTCCCTGGGTAGAATATCTCAGAGCTTGTTGCTGCGATGATTCAGACCGCAAGGTACCACCGACATTCTTGATGACATAAACTCAAAAATAAAAATAATGCTCCTCTTTGACATGTTTGTGTAGATTGGTCACTGGATTAAGAATTTAGTGAAAAATCAAGTCACAAATGATCACTATAAATCATTGTTTTCATGACTGATCATTGCTGCCACTTATGAGTACGTGATTACTTGTGCCAATCCCTACTTTAATGAGTTGGATCTTTTCAATCTGCAGTGCAACACATACAGTTGACCAGTGTACCACCACAACCAGCCTCCAAGTTAATTATCTAACAGTAACGCAGTTGATGAGTGGGATCAGCTTTGAGATAAATATGCATTAGTGCAAAGCTAATCTCTGACAAAAAAGATAAAGAATGGAAAACATATGTGGTTTAGTAAACATTTAATGGTTTGCTATAACCGAGGAAACAGCAAAAAGACCATGTCAGTTGGTGCTTGAACAATATTATCAAGAAAGACATAGAAAATCAGCTGTCTCACTGTATGTGTAAAGAGATGAAGAGGCAACAATTAAAAAACAGAAAAGTACAACAAAAGAAAGGCTCAGGAAGAGACTCCCATAAAACACCTTGTAAAGGGATCAATGGAAAGGAGGAGGAGAGAACCGGCTTGAAAATACAAATAATAGTTTAATTTCAAACTGAAACAAAAGACAAACACACACATGACGGACATATCTCTCTCTCTTCGCACCACCGTCTGTCATCGGCCTTTATCCCTCTCGGAAGCTTAATTAGCCTGATAAGGGACCGGGTGTGTATGATCACGACCCGGCCCCGCTCTCCGCCCTGCCACACACCTGTACTGAGGGACAAATGTCAAATGTGTCACTAAAAAGGCTAGTAATTGCATCATGATTCCAGTGTCTCATCCCTGGTCACAGTATTTGTCATCTAAGAAGCTAAAATTGGGTAATATGGAAACTCACCAAATTGTCTGGACACACAAGCTATTTGAACAGTGTATAAGGCACTGTAAAAAGGTACAATATGTCCCCAAATATCCGTAAAGACTTTTACTATGTTTGGAATGGAATACTAGTTTACTACACTTACAAAAAGAAAGATAAAAAATGAAATATAAGAGATACAGTGGCATACAAGCTGGTATAAAAAGAGAGGCATAAAGCTAAATAGATGAAAAATGAAAGATAGAAGAGATACAGAGACAGAAAAATTGGTTCTGTAATGTTAAGTCTGGCTGCCACAATCTTGCTTCAATCAATGCTATCAAGGCCACACAAAACCATCTCCAGACTCCAATCAAACTTTGCTGAGGGACAAATGTCAACAACATCAATAAATAGACCAAATGTCAACAACATCAATAAATAGACCATTAAAATCCAGCACAGAAAACCATGTTAATATGTTAAATATTAATATGATGAATGCATTGAAATGCGACGGCAATACATTTTCCACATTAGGGTTTAAAAGCGATTGATATTGTTGCTTGTATTGTGCTAATGGAAACTAATGATGAAATCAGCTCAGCATGTCTGAATTGAATATATTGAAATTGGGAAAATAATATAGATAAATTTCCTACTAGAAGAGAGCGCAAGAGAAGTTTCAGGGTTAGTAATCGGTTAATCTTGTGACTATAACTTTGACTACACGATGCATTATATTTCTAATGATAAGTGTTTATATTTATGCAATGTCAGGGTGTTTTGGGTGGTTACAAGCCAGGGAGTTGCTAGTTGGTTGCTTATTTGAAAAAGAGATCATCCCACAAGTCTCTGTTATCCTGATCCGTAGATATGTGATCCGTAGATATGTGTGGGGACTTAATCAATGTAAATCGATGGGATTTCTCGCTGATCCTTCATCTGCATTTATACATTTGGACATTTATATTCTGAAATAAAAAAAAACATTTAGAATATAAATCAAGATTCTGTATCTGTTTCAAATGTTTTCAAATGTAAAAATGTAAAATTCACGTTTACGATCAGAAAGGAGTTGCTGTATATCTATTTTACTCAACCGGGTCTTTTTTGACGCAAACAGAAAAGTTAATAATGGTGTAGCAGTCCCCATGAATGGTTATGCCAAAAACACCAGAAAAATGCCAGAACATACAGACTATTTCATACACGTAAGCTAGCAAATAAAGCTTAAAATATAGTTCTGCTTGTGTACATTTAGTTTACTTGCTCCTAAGTGCCTCAAACAAAACTCTGAATATCTGTCAAAATGTTTGCAGCCCCTAACCTGGCGAACTTTGGCAAATCCAGCGATGCAAACACAACAATTGTTTAATGGCTGATTGATATAAAATCTGCACACATTTACTCCCTGAAGTTGCGTAAAGTCAGAAAAATCAGATTAGAGCTCATTAGAAGTTATTAGAAGTTTCCAGTTCTGTATGAAATATGCATCAGATGGTCTGTGGGCGTGTGAGACTAGAGATTGGTGAAATTAAGATTAACAACATACAAACACTAGCGCTCTATGGCCATATGCTCCTACACAAACGTACGGTAACTCCGGTCTCCACTCCTCCACAAAAATCTCAAGCTGTTCTTCTATGAGCTGAAAATCTCTGTGGACTGCAGAAGTGAGCAGAGAGGAGCACGTCCTGGAACAACCTTTACTGAACCACAGACTGTTTGGGACTCAAAGCTGCTTAGATTCGGTGCCGCACAAGAAATTCATGGTGAAACTCCCTTTATAGAGACCCTGAGATGCTATATCTGCATCTATTCTGCACCAACGTCTTGAATTGTTTGTTTCAGATTCTAGCTTTATCCAGACACCTACAATAAGTCACAGGAGACAATCAACAATCTCCATAAGGTTTGAATATGTCAGGTGGGTGGAAGTGCAGAGAGGGTGTAAATCACTCTGCTTTCTAGCATTGCTTTCTAGCATTGAGCCAAATGTGTGTAAAAAATAAAAAATAAACAGGCTGATTTTTAAGTCTACAGTTGTGCACCAATATCTCCTGATATTACCCAAACTCCATGATGTACAGCAGAGATAGAATGAATTTATTGTTGATGTTGTCCTTGGCTTCATCAGATCTAATTTAAGAATAACACCCATTAGTCTACAGTATTCAAATTATCGTTTGTTTTCACCATCTTACTGTAATTTACCTCAGGGTCTTGGAGGACAGCAGACATAATTCAAGCAACTAAACATGAAAAACAAGGACTCGGGGACCTATACACAAAAAGACCAGCTGGAAATGGTATTTAATGTATCTCATTTTCTGTCAATCATATTTCAAAAGTTCTTTGAACTGTTAGGTCTTGCTTTCACTCTGCTTTCTATGATTCTCTTTTAGAATACTCTGCTTCTATCAGCAGCTTGGTAGATGAATTTCTCAACTCAAATCAATATACCCTTGAAAAAATACCCCTGTCACAAATCATTCGACCATTACATGATTGTTGGTGCCAGACAGGCTAGTTTGAGTATTTAATTGTTGATCTTGTGGGATTTTTAGAGTTTACTCAGAATGGTGGCAAAAAAATTAATAAATACAAAATCATCCAGTGAGTGGCAGTTTGGCGGATGGAAACGCCTTGATGAGCTAGGTCAACGGAGAATGGCCAGACTGGTTCAAGCTGACAGAAAGGATACAGTAGCTGAGATAAACACTCAGCATAATTGTAGAGAGCAGATTAGCATCTCAGAATGCACAAAACATCAAACCTTGAGGCAAATGGGCACTTTATACTAAAGTGCACAGTGAGTGTATTTAATCTTTACATTAATTCCCCAATATATGCTATAGGGCTGAGAAAAATGGCACTCTCTATATTGATCAAAAACACTATTTGACCCCATTTACAACTGGTATTAAGATGAGTTTCAGGTGCTCCGATCACAATCCGATCAAGTGGTCAGTGCTAAATAAAGGTCTAAATGGAGTCTAAAACTATTTTTTAGCAGATCACAAAAAAACAAAATAGGAGGTAGTCAAAAATATGACCCCATCGCATTTGAGGTGTAAACACTATACATCATGAATGCATCCCACACAGCAGCGAATCACCACTCCTTATCTGTCAATCAACGTCTGCACTAAAACAAGTGTTTTAACTTTGTCAGTTACGAGCAGCTTTAAAAGAATATAACTGTCTAATCGGAAAAATTTGAAAACGCGAATACATACACAAGCACGAGAACTTCAATGATATTTTTCAGCATGTCTTGATATAAACATGCAGTGAGGAAGATGAACAGCACATACATTTGAAGCCCAACTAAAAAGATGAGGTGTCCACAGTTTGTCCACTAAAATAATGGATCATTTTACTGGAAATGTAAGCGTAAGTGTAGTTCTTGCGGGAGACTCGCAGCTGTACATCATCACGCCATTAACTAGTTAGCACCTAGCCAATCATGCATCAGCCATTGCTTTAAAAGCCTGCTTTCAATCTACCTCTTTGCAGTTTCGGTGTGCCAACACGGCAATTAATTCTACAGCCTGTGTCCGACGTTGAGTCATCTTTGCTCCCAGATGAGCTACTACCCTGCTCTGGACATGGATTTAGGATATTGCATAATTCATGCACCATTGTGTATCCTTTTCTCTTTAGCCACAGAACTTCAGCCACGAAGACCTGGCTCGTAACTCATCTGGAACTGGGGGGGGGTAGTATCTGGTTAATCCTTTTGGGGTAGGCTCCTTGCCCCTGCCTCCTATCTCCGGCAGGACCTGACGGTTAAAGTAGCAATCTTATCGGACCGCCAGACAGGGCTTATGCCAAAAAAGAAAATATATTCTGTAGTTCAATATCATATCATCAAATACATTTCATGTCAAATTTCACATCTGGAAGTGACAGCACACGTTCACAGTTTTCACTGTGATTGTGATTAATGCATGTCATCATAAAATCAGAGATCCTCCACTCAAAATCTGGACACAAGTGGTCCCAGAAAATGCATTTAAGCGATCACCACATGTGGTCGGATCACCCGAGATGCATCTTAATACCAGGTGTAAATGGGGTCTTTATTATGCAGAATACACAAACATACACACACACACACACACACACACACACAAAACAACATAAATTGGAGTCATATTTAATTTAGGCCCTGATGCAAATAAAGGTAGATGCTATTTACACCACGGTGCAAACAAATATTATGTGCACCCCAACCCTACTGCAAATAATGGTAGATGTTGTTTGCACCCTGGTGCAAAACAGGGCAGATATTCTCTGCACCCTTAATTAAATACTACAGCAGTATAACAGTATAAGGGAAACGTTTTCACAAAGATACAGAAGGTTGTGTGTATCTACATGTCATATATTGACAGAGTATTTCTGTAAGGAATGGGCAGCAGGGCATCTGTTCTCTAGACCAGTTTTTCCCAAAAAAAATTCTACCAAGGCATACTTTTTATAACAAGAGCGCTAAATGGGTAATGAAAAACAACAAATTTGCTGCTTGTCTAATTTGTAGATTTGTTCTTTGCAATGCCACAACAAATTACAGGGATGCGAACTCACGAGGGGTGAAAGAAGTTAAGACAATTACTGGTCCACAAAATTTTTCTGGGTATATTTATTTTTTAAAGACTGAGCTAAAAGCACCAATTCAAGTTTTTTTAGTGATTCAAGTTTATTCAAGTTTACAATTGTGCAGAATTAGCTGCAAAATAAAGAGTATTTTGATTAGGTCAGTGACCCCTTCTGGAAATGTCACTAGGTGGCGACAAATGAGCGTCTTATGTGCTATGAGTGAGTCAGTGAATCATTTTGAGTCGTTCATGACCGAAATCTACCAACAGACTTTATAATGTTTAAGCATTAACTCTTTCCCCGCCAAACACGGAATTTTCCGTGTTTTATGAAAAAAACGCTTCCCCGCCAAACACGGAATTTTCCGGGTTTCCGTGTTTTAGGTGTTATACGGTAAGGAAGACCCCTGCGCATGTTTTGAAAGAGTACGCAACTCTTTGATCAAAGAAACAGACTGCAATCGTCTCAAACATGAAGAAGTGGAGTATTGAGAAACTCAAAATATCAGACATAAACATGCCTTTTTATCAGCTTTTTGTCTGAAATGTTGTTTTTTGACAAAACCGACCTCTGTTCAAGTCGCAATAAAAAAAGAACAAATGAAGATAAAATAAAATTGTTTTTTTTGCCTAAAAGCAGAGGCTCAGATCTTTATTGTGATATATAGCATCTTCATATATTCATGGAAGAAAATATTCTGCGGGCCATTAAATTTTAGCGAAAATCGTCAAAAACCCTGGCGGTGGCTGGCAACTTTTTTTTTAAAACGCTGGCGGGGAAAGAGTTAAAAGAACAATGCTGATCTAATGTATAGTCTTCCTTTAGACTGAGCATTCTTTTTCATCCAAAAAGACAACAATAATGGTCTAATAACAGTGAGTTTCAATAATGTCCTTACCTTCTCCTTTATTAAAACTTGCATGGCTACAAATCTACTGACTTCAGTATAAGAATAATAAACATAAAGCAGATCTACGGTATAATTTTCCTACAGTAGCCTATTTAAACTGCTGAGCATGGCTTTTATCAGAAAAGACCACAATAATAGACAAATAATAATACATTTGAGTTTCAATATTGTTCTTTCGTCATGGTAAAGCGCATTTCACATGAGTTGAGTCGAGGCGTCAACACTCCGTTCAATGCCAGCATCAAGCGCCACATCGCCCTCCACATGACAAGAGTTGCAGAAAGAGTCACAAAGGGGCGATTTTATGAGTTTGCCATGTAAAATAGTGGGATGTGTGCGCAATAAATATTGTAAACATGTATTTGGATGAGAGAAAAAAAGCTTGCAGTTGCTTTGATAGCAGAAAGTAATAAAAAGACTTGTTTATGTTTAGGTCTAAGTGTTTTTTTGGTGAATTTAAATTAGCTCAATAACTGGGGTCTCTGATATTCATAAAAGATAAGGTAATATTTAATTAAAAGAAATTATGAGACATTCAATGTCTCTTCACATATTTGGACAGTTTTTAAATATTTATTGTTGCTTAGTACTCTCAAATACATTATTGGTGAAGCAAAATTGTGTGTGTGAAAAACACTTTGGTGTAAAGTGACGTCACTTCATAGACTTCAGTGTATTCTGCAGCGCTGACGCGAGTCATGTGAAAGACCCTTAACGTGTATAAATATTACTTGCATTTGCACATTAATCATTGCTCTTCACAATCACAAAAGTGACCGATTATGGTTTCAAAACGTCAACTTTCTCCAAAAGGTGAGGAGTTTGGATCCTTGACTTTTTTTTGTTTTAATAAATGTATTTATTTCGTGGAATTTTATAATTTTCCACGGCACACCTGACAATCTTTCAGGGCACACTAGTGTGCCATGGCACATTGGTTGGGAAACACTGCTCTACACAATGTGCAAGCCCTTTTCCACAGACATTCCCTCAGCTACATCTTCCAAATCAACAAGGGAAAAAAATCATACCTGAAACCACTGCTCACACAAATGCACACAAACACAAGCACACGAGGGGATATGGGAAGACGAAAAAGCATTTATTTTCTACTCTGCTGCATCATATCCTTTAGCCTAGGGACAAAAAAAGAGACAGTCTGTTTTTCTTTGCAGCAATAATTAACAAACCTTGAACTGCTGGTAAAGAATGGAACTTGCTAACAAACTGTATAAAAAGCTCTAGACATTCCACTATGAAATATTCATCCTTTAGAGCAGGGCAAGTGAACCCCAGCATATCCTTCATTAAAAACCATATACTTCAAAAAATGTGTTTCACCAGCAAATTACGCAAGGCCAATAACACACAGACACACAATTAACAGCCAAAAACATCAGTAGTTCTCTTCTGTCTGTAAACACATTACAACTTATATAAATGTATATAACTTATATAAACGTTTATATAAATGTATGATTACTAGCAGGAATACCCAACTGGCCTTATGAATACCCCAGGGGAAACAAGCAAATTCCGTTACCAAGTTACATGAAAATAATAAGTGAATTAGGTTTAACCGATAAAACAAAATGTATAACTTAAAAAAAAATTGAGATTATAGACTTTCCAATTAAATGCAATATTCATTTGAACAATCTCAAAAGTGATTCTTAAAATTCCAAGATCGATCTTTATATACGCAAAGTTACGCACCAAGATTTTTTCAGTGTGCATTGAAAGTAAAAGTTTGGTCTAACTCATACAGTTTAATGCCTCATCCAAAGATGAGATCAGAGCAATCCAATTGTCACAGATAATGTCTATTTTAATACCCATTTTGAAAAAGCATTTAATTTTCATGAAAAATCTGTGCAACTTTACTTTCGTTAATATGCACTCAAAACAAAATGCTGTACCTTTTTAGCACTTGTTCTACATATCAATGAAAGTAGTATACAGTAGGGCTGCAACGGTTGCGTTTTTTTCATGGTACGATAACGGTCTCAGAAAATATCACAGTTACACAATTATTATTATCAGTTCCAATGAACCTTAAAGGAGTGAAAACAGAAGGGTTTTTTTTTATTTTTTTTGGTTGAGCAAACACTTTATTATAATTGAAACTTGAAACCATTTTTTCTTTACTGAAGTATGTGTAAAAAAAAAAAGTCTCCCTTTTGAAAATAGATAGAATAAATAAGAAAGCTGACAGAATTATAATAATAAACTGAATTCTAAACATGATACAAAAATTGCATGTAACTATGACATGTTATTGTTATATTGGTGTCAGAACTGGAAGAGAGGAGACGCTGGAGTAGATTATTTTAATCCTTTAATAATAGTCACTGGAGTGAAAACAAACCATCAAGCTCAACATGCTAAAGTAACACAACAATAACTTAACGTAACACTTCAAAACATAATACTTCAAGGACTGACAAATGATGAAGAAAACTAGAGGGTATATATATACATAGGGAAACTAATGAGGAAATGGAAGTCAGGTGAATGATGATGAACTGATGGAAGTGATTAGGGCAGCGAACTGGGAAATGTAGTGCAGTGGAAAACTTCAAAATAAGAGTCCTTGAAGAAAATGATGGAGACAGACTGTGACAGTTATATAACTAAAGCATGTTAGTTTACATGTTAGCATAGCATGTTAAATTAACTACTAAATGAAAAATAACATCAGCTGTGTGAGCTTTTATAGTAATGTCCTATGATTATTAACAATTAACATACACTGTAGGTGCATGACAGTGCAGTAGGGCTGCTCCTGTCTGTACCTTTTATCTCAGTGGTTCTCAACTGGTTTTGCTTCAGGACCCAGATTTTACATTGTAAATCAAGTGGTGACCCACCATAGTAAAAATGTAACCTGTATTTAATGTATGCTGGATTGCATTTCCATTTATGTTGCATAGTTTTGTACATGGTTTTCTAGTACAAGGACATGCATCAAGTGACAAAAGCGAAAGGAAGTTTTCTCCCCCCTTATATTATCATTATTATCAAATTTTGTTTCTAATTTCAAACATAATTCAAACAGAACATACATATTGCACATTACCATGGTTAGGTCAGTGTAGCTAGTCATAAATAATAGTAATAATAACTAAACTATAGTATTTATGAAAAAATAAATACTAGCTGAAACACATCTTGAAACTTTAACTAAAGCCACTGTTGATGTAAAATTATATGATTATTTCATATGAAACTATAACATTTTATAAAAATATAACAGTTACTTTTACTCATGTAAAATCATAAAACTATTTTGTAAAGGTGATGTAAAATAAAAAAAAATAAAAAAATAGCACATAACACAGTGTTGCTCTTTTCCACCTCAGTGCTGTTTGGCATGTCAAGGCAGCCTGCTGTTTGATGGGTTTGACTTGAATTCCTCCGTAACACTTTAAACTAGAAAAGTCTCACTAGAATTGAAAATGGTCACATCAGTTTTGAGGTCTGCGCTCCACAATATCGAGGGAATCCCAGTTGTCGCCAGAGAGTAGAGTATATCATGATCGTGAGCTGTTTTCGTAACACTCGTGCAAAAGTGCAGATGAGCAGCCTTTAGTTGACTGCGAGATTATCATTAAATCTGCCTCGGCAGTCCTAAATAGGCTATCATTAGGCGGCTGACGAAATATCTTCAATTGGAAAACCATGACATTGTTCTTTCCCTGATGTCCGTGACCCAGTCCGAATAGACCTGCGACCCACCAGTTGAGAAACACTGCTTTAACTCATACACTCACTTTTTTTTCTCTGACATTTTCTCCACTGCATGTGTGTGTGTGGCACAAGTTGATGAGTCCGAAAGGCAGTCGAGGAGGAAAGGAGATTCGCACGTGCAGGTGAGATTCCATAGATAAGCAAATGTACATTGTATGATAACCGGTAATTTTCATACTGTGGTATACCGTGAAATAGAGTCCATGATTAGTGACAGGTGATGCAAATGATGGGATTAGTGTTGATGAGTGAGAGCGAGCGATAGTGGAGGACTGGGACACCTATGGGGGCGTGACAACAGCATTAGTCTGTTCTAATTGCGAGTTTCACGGCTAATATGGCCCAGATTAGTTTGTGTTGTTGTTGATAAATAAACGTATAACTGGCAACTTCATTGTGGCAGGGCGGAGGGCGGGGCCTTGTCATGATGCTACACACCCGGCCTCTAATCAGGCTAATCAAGCCTCAGAGAGGGATAAAGGCCGACCGGAGATGGAAGTGCGACAGAGAGAAAGATTAACGGGCAGCTACCTACATCTGTGTGTGTTTTTGGTTCAGTTTATTATTAGATTATTTTTTATTTTGTCAAGCCAGTTTTCGCCTCCTCCTTTCCATTAATCCCTTTACATTCATCATTTCATTTTGTATATCAGTGACATAATACAATTAAATTAGGATATTAACTTTAAATAATATTTAGCCTTTGGAACACATCTTTGGTTTTGTTTCGATGAAGGGGTACTTGAGCCTTACTGATGGTGCTGTGGTGGTACTTACGGCAACAACAAAAAAAGGTTGGGAAACACTAAGTCATTTTAAGACTCCATGACATCTCGAAGGGCTGTTGCTAGTCGGTTGCAGATGGAATTGGATGAAATGAGGAAAATTTTGGAGTGAGATTTCTCTCTACCCATTATTTATATCCTCAACTCTTCCACAAAATCACCAAAAGAGCCTCAAGTTTAATTTAGAGAACCACTTTTTTGGAAACAGTAGGCAGGTTTTTTTTTTAAACTTTTTTACTATTTGTTTGACTTTTTTTGTACTTTTTTATAACAGCACTCCGATTATTTTGCCAGCCAGAGTTAGAGTGATGAATTATAAACCCTGAGGGGCAAAACACAGATGAAAAGAGTTTGGCTCAAGGCCAAGGTGTGAGAATTTTCTTGTGTTATGCATGCCCAGGTTTTGAATTATGGATAGGCATTTTGGCCATTTTTTCTATTCGTATTTGTCTATTGTCTTTAACTCTGTATATATATATATATATATATATACATATATATACAGAGTTGCTGCATTGCATCTTGTTGTTCCAGTGTATTGTCTATTATTCATTATTATAGGCTGTTATAAAATAATCTGTAACAAAATGTACAAAAGATTGCATAATCAAAATATAATACATCATATTTTGTTACATTGTGAAGATTCGCTGACCAACTTAAATTAATAATGTGCACAATACGTGTCTGTCTGTTCTTCCTTCAGGTTATTGTAGTAATCTTAGTAAGCATGCACCCAGTACCACCGCTCCCTATAAGCAAACTAAGCAGTCTGCGTAGGGCACCACCTCCCTAGGGGGGCACCATCTTACCTAGGAGGGCACCAGAAAGTCCACCGGCTGCCCTTACTCGCATGTTATACGTTATTCAAGAACCCGAAAGCAGTGGAACACAGATGATCGCTTCACGCTCATATCCAATTTTGTCAAGATGCAGATGTGTGTTATGTCACGCAAACATTTCGGCACCCAGGACAGGGAGGTTTACAGTCGGTGACAAACATTCACTTTTATTGAATAATACCCATTAACGAAACAGGTGTTCAAAACACGGTTAATTACACTCTCACTTGATTATTGTACTTATAGCATTGTAGCATCGTATATCAGTTTGGTTGCTATGAGATGTCTCTGAAAATCAATGTACCCCTCAAAATCACAAAATAATCAAAAATAAGCTCACTCTTTGACATGTGTGTGTTTAGTTGTCAGGTAACTGTCACTGAATTTTGAATTAAGTGAAATGTCACATCATGCATGATCACCATCGATCATTGTTTTCATAATCAATTATTGCTGTTACATCCGAGTACCAGAGAACTCGTGCCCATACCTATTTTCAAGTCAAGTCAAGTCAAGTGGTTTTTATTGTCGTTTCAACCATATACAGTTAGTACAGTACACAGCAAAATGAGACAACGTTCCTCCAGGACCATGGTGCTACATAAAAACAACAAAGGACCAACATTGGACCACATGAGACTACACAACGAAATAAAATACCTATATAAACTACCTATATAAAGTGCACGTGCAAACATGTGCAAAAAGTACGGGACAGTACAACAAATTACTGACAATGAACAGGACAATAGACAGTGCAGCGCCGACCAGTACTCAGTAGTGCAAAAAGATGACAGTTTCTAAAAATGTAAACATAACATACTATGAGATAATGTTCTATGCACATAGCAGTTATTGAGGTAGCAGATGGTTATAAAGTGACAGTTATTAAAGTGCAACTCAGGACACGTGTGTGTCAAACCAGTCTCTGAGTATTGAGAAGTCTGATGGCTTGCTGGAAGAAGCTGTTACACAGTCTGGCCGTGAGGGCCCGAATGCTTCGGTACCTCTTGCCAGACAGGAGGAGGGTAAAGAGTTTGTGTGAGGGGTGTGTGGGGTCGTCCACAATGCTGGTTGCTTTGCGGATACAGTGTTTTTTGTAAATGTCTTTGATGGAGGGAAGAGAGACCCCAATGATCTTCTCAGCTGTCCTCACTATCCTCTGCAGGGCTTTGCGGTCCGAAACGGTGCAAGTCCCAAACCAGGCAGTGATGCAGCTGCTCAGGATGCTCTCAATAGTCCCTCTATAGAATGTAGTGAGGATGGGGGTTGGGAGATGTGTTTTCCTCAGCCTTCGAAGAAAGTAGAGACGCTGCTGGGCTTTCTTGGTGATAGAGCTGGTGTTGAGGGACCAGGTGAGGTTCTCCGCCAGGTGAACACCAAGAAATTTGGTGCTCTTGACGATCTCCACAGAGGAGCCGTCGATGTTCAGCGGAGTGTGTTCACCTTGTGCTCTCCTAAAGTCAACAACCATCTCTTTTGTTTTGTCGACATTCAGGGACAGGTTGTTGGCTCTACACCAGTTCGTCAGCCGCTGCACCTCCTCTCTGTATGCTGACTCGTTGTTCTTGCTGATGAGACCCACCACGGTCGTGGTCATCGGCGAACTTGATGATGTGATTCGAGCTGTGCATTGCTGCACAGTCGTGAGTCAGCAGAGTGAACAGCAGTGGACTGAGCACACAGCCCTGGGGGCCCCAGTGCTCAGTGTGGTGGTGGTGGAGATGCTGTTCCTGATCCGGACTGACTGAGGTCTCCCAGTCAGGAAGTCCAGGATCCAGTTGCAGAGGGAGGTGTCCAGGCCCAGCAGGTTCAGCTTTCCAATCAGGTGCTGGGGAATGATTGTGTTGAATGCTGAGCTGAAATCTATGAACAGCATTCGAACGTATGAGTCCTTATTGTCTAGGTGGGTGAGGGCCAGATGGAGGGTTGTGGTGATGGCATCGTCCGCTGAACGGTTTGAACGATACGCAAACTGCAGTGGGTCTAGTGAGGGGGGCAGCTGGGTCTTAATCTGCCTCATGACGAGCCTCTCGAAGCACTTCATGATGATGGGTGTAAGTGCGACGGGACGGTAGTCGTTGAGGCAGGACACTGAAGACTTCTTTGGCATGGGGATGATGGTGGTGGCCTTGAAGCACGTTGGAACAACGGCGCTGCTCAGAGAGATGTTGAAGATGTCGGTAAGAACATCTGCTAGCTGGTCTGCACATCCTCTGAGCACTCTGCCAGGAATGTTGTCTGGTCCAGCAGCCTTCCGTGGGTTGACTCTACGTAGAGTTTTCCTCACATCTGCCGTGGTAAGACAGAGCACCTGGTCGTTGGGAGGAGGGGTGGACTTCCTCGCCATCACGCCGTTCTGCACTTCAAACCGAGCGTAGAAGTCGCTCAGCGCATCTGGAAGGGAGGCATCTTTGTCACAGGCAACTGATGTTGTCCTGTAGTTGGTGATGGCCTGGATGCCCTGCCACATGCCGCGTGTCACCGCTGTCCTGGAAGTGACTGTGGATTCTCTGGGCGTAGCGCGCTTTGCCTCTCTGATTGCCCGTGACAGTTTGGCCCTAGCTGTTCTTAGGGCTGCCTTATCGCCTGCTCTGAAGGCGGAGTCTCGGACCTCAGCAGCGTGCGCACCTCCGCAGTCATCCACGGCTTCTGGTTGGAGCGTGTGGTGATGGTCTTGAGAAAGTGACATCATCAATGCACTTGCTGATGTAGCTGGTCACTGATGCTGTGTATTCCTCCAAGTTGGTAGAATCGCCATATGTTGCAGCCTCCCTGAACATGTGCCAGTCAGTACACTCAAAACAGTCCTGAAGAGCAGAGATGGCTCCTGCTGGCCAGGTTTTCACCTGCTTCTGAAGCGGTTTTGTGCGCCTGACGAGCGGTCTGTATGCTGGAATTAACATAACAGAGATGTGGTCTGAGTAGCCGAGGTGGGGCGGGGCTCCGCACTGCACGCCTGGGATGTTTGTGTAAACAAGATCAAGCACGTTCGCCCCTCTCGTTGCAAAGTCCACATACTGATGGAATTTAGGGAGCACTGTCTTGAGATTTGCATGGTTGAAATCTCCGGCGACAATAAACAGTCCGTCGGGGTGAGCGCTCTGCAGTTCGCTCATAGCCCCATACAGTTCACAGAGCGCTTCCTTAGCGTTAGCTTGGGGAATGTAAACCCGGTTATGCAAACAGTGGTGAATTCCCGTGGTAGATAAAAAGGTCTGCATCTAACAGTCACAAGCTCCAACAGCGATGAACAGTAACTAGAGACTAACATAGAGTTCTTGCACCATTCCGTGTTGATGTAAACACACAAGCCACCACCGCGAGTCTTACCGCGAGAGAGCTGTATTTCTGTCGGCACGAAATGAGGCGAGCCCGCTCTAGCTGAATGGCGGCATCCGAACTCTGTCGCTGAGCCACGCCTCCGTGAAAACAAAGACGCAGCAGTCTCTAAACTCACGCCACGTAGCCTGCTGGAGTCGGATATAGTCCAGTTTATTGTCCAGGGAGCAAACATTTGAGAGCAGGATAGACGGAGAGCCGGCCGGCTAGGGTTTGTTTTTAGCCTAGCATGGACCCCGCCCTCTTTCCGCTCCGCTTTCGCGACACCGCTTACGACGCCCTCTCCCCGCCACCGGCATCAGGCGACGCCGAGGGCTGGAGGCCTGGTCTCCGCAGCAAGCCGAGTACGCGTAGCGCCTCCTGCAGGTCATCATGCAGCTTGGTTTTTGCATGATTCTTATATTTGAGTAGTGTCTGGCGATGGTAGACACGAACACTGGTTGCTCCGATGTCCATGTGTTGCAAAAGTCGGGCTTTTTTAACAAAAATAGCACCGTTGTGGATCCGGAGTGGCCGCTGCGTGCTACCGCGCCGCCATCTTGGATCTACCAACAAACAAACAAACAAACAAACCAACAATGTTTGTTGGTTTTTGAACCAACAAACATTGGTTACTGTCATTACTGTCTTCTGGCCTTTCAAGAGTATGGTGACCTCTTAATGTGAAACCTGATGAGAGATCAGAATGAAAAATGAACTGATTGCCTCCATCCTGCAACAGCTCTTCTGTCATTGAACAGTTCAGAGATTATCCATAATCACTTAGCAATATGAGAGAACTAACCAGCTAATCTATAAATCCCTAACACAAAGTATGTGCAATGGCAATAGTGTCGCTTGCCTTACCTAGCACAACTAATAATGTCTGTTTGTAATAAAAGTTAATCTAAATTGTGACCCTTTTTAATTCTACTTCTAATTCCAATTGTATGTATACAGTGCTTTTTTATTTTGAGAATAAACAGACTTTGACTTAAAGCAGCTTTGAGGTTAGGGGCTGGCCAATGGCATCACCCATGTGGTCATCCAAAGTGGGCAGCCGTATAACTGCTTACATTGGAATGTTAAATCCACAGTGCACTGCTCAAGCAGTGAGTCACAGATCCCTGGTGTCCAGTCCAGTCCACACCCAGATGGACCCACTTCTCCCGATCCGTCTCCATGGTCACAACCTTGACATGCTGCCAGTCTGTGCCAAATGGCCGCATTTTAAATCACTTTAAAAATTCAGTAATTCAACAGCCCAAGTGCATCCGATGACGTGAAGCTGTCGCAATCTGCAACATAATTTAAGTTTCACCTCGGCTGAATATGCTGAATTATTGTTTGAATTAGAGACAGCCATAAATCAATATGATTGCATGCATTTACCTCAGGGCAGAGTAACTGTAGAGAATCAAGTGGAAGTAAGAGACCAAAACAGAGGCAGAAAAAGTACACAACAAGAACAACACTGGGTAATTTCTCGCTCACACAGCCCTGGCTATAATTGCTCTGCTCTCTTCATGGTTGTTTCTCTAAATAAGAGCCTCTCTCTGATGGTATGCTTTGAGGCCTGGGTGCAATATTCTCCAAAAGCTTGTCAAGATACTATTTGTGTATTCTGAGCTCATGAACATGTGCTACAGAAAAGCCAGTGAGGCCAAATGCACGCTCTACAAGAATTTCTCAGTAAGCAAAAGCATCCCAACCAGCCCACAACACCAATGTCAAACAACAGCGTGAGTTTGAGGCGGGACTTTCTGTTTGCTCGACCAATGGAAGATGAGGGGAATTTTGGGAAATCATGAGGGTGACTAAATGATGTAAGAATTTCCATTTTTGGGTGAACTATACCTTTAAAATGACAATGAATCAGGCAATGCAAAATCAATGCCCACACAGATCTTGAAGCCATTGTTGAAGCTTCACAATATACAAAGTGTTTGCTATGTCTGACCAGAGCTCAGATCAAAATGAATGAGGTAGATGGTATTCAAGTTCATCCCTCAGCTCTGACCTTAAATCAGTATTCATCTATCTTACCACCCTTATCGACTTTAAACCATCTCAATGAGACAGGCTAATTTCACAGAATACTAGGTTGAGGTGCCACCCCAATAAAAATCTGTGTTTGTGTGTGTGCATTCACTCAAGGATTCAATAGATGGTGCTTTTGTCTTTGATAGGAAACAAACTGAATTGATACTCACAAATTAGTTCGACTTAGCTAAGTTATCATGTCTCATAATATTATAGTGAAGGTCTTGCATTTATTTCCCTTTCAAATGAAAAAGAATTATGTATTTAATTTAGAATGACACCAAGGTTAGATTCTTGTTAGTGTGTGTCCGTACATCCTATTTCTGCAGGTATCCGTCTGATCTAGAAATGTCAGTACCCTTTCAATTGTCTATTTGACTTCTCCAAGGGGGCCACAGAACCCTCAGCAGGATATTTGACTCCAGCTTGGCTATTGGGGAAGGTTTTTTTAGCTCGAATCACAACATAAATTGTGTCTACCTCGAATCAGCCTACCTCAGTGTTTCTCATCTGTAAGTGAGAGGTCTGTCTGGTTTATTTCCATAATCCCTCCTGAGATCGTAATAGAGTTAGTTAGCAGAGAACGAGAGCCTTGATTTTTTTGTTTTTTTAGACAGGCTGCTTTCTGCACTAGTTCCAAATGAGGCATTACCTTCATGTTAGAAATCCATTAGCATTTCTATAATTGCTGGTGCTGAATGCTTGTGTTCTTACATTGTGATGAGGAGTGTGTGAGAAAGAACCCTGCTGGAAAATCTATCTTAAGCCGTTAGCTGTGATTTGGAATGTGGAAGATGGTTTCAAGCTGGTCCAAAATGGTTATTAGACTGACAAAATGGCTGATAGACCATCTTAGACACTTTCATACATGTTTTAAATTTTCATTAACAGTTGAACTGTACCTCTATAGAAATATTCTGTGTTCAATACAAGTTCAGCTCAATTGATAGCATTTGTGGTGATTAGTTTCTTATAATAAAAGCAGCAAAAAACAAGGTCACAGTGAGACACTTACAATATTAGTGATTACTTACAATTATTGGAGGGTTTAAACACAGAAGTGTGAAGCTTATAATTTAAAAAAATCTTTATGTAATTTTGTTATTTGAGCAGTAAAGTTGTTTAAATCTTTGTTTTTACAGTTGTTTTAGCATTTACAGCATTACATCATCATGGCAGCAAACTTATAAAATTGGATACAGTGAGGAAAATAAGTATTTGAACACCCTGCTATTTTGCAAGTTCTCCCACTTAGAAATCATGGAGGGGTCTGAAATTGTCATCGTAGGTGCATGTCCACTGTGAGAGACATAATCTAAAAAACAAAATCCAGAAATCACAATGTATGATTTTTTAACTATTTATTTGTATGATACAGCTGCAAATAAGTATTTGAACACCTGAGAAAAGCAATGTTAATATTTGGTACAGTAGCCTTTGTTTGCAGTTACAGAGGTCAAACGTTTGCACACACTGCAGGAGGGATTTTGGCCCACTCCTCCACACAGATCTTCTCTAGATCAGTCAGGTTTCTGGGCTGTCGCTGAGAAACACTGAGTTTGAGCTCCCTCCAAAGATTCTCTATTGGGTTTAGGTCTGGAGACTGGCTAGGCCACGCCAGAACCTTGATATGCTTCTTACAGAGCCACTCCTTGGTTATCCTGGCTGTGTGCTTCAGGTCATTGTCATGTTGGAAGACCCAGCCTCGACCCATCTTCAATGCTCTAACTGAGGGAAGGAGGTTGTTCCCCAAAATCTCGCAATACATGGCCCCGGTCATCCTCTCCTTAATACAGTGCAGTCGCCCTGTCCCATGTGCAGAAAAACACCCCCAAAGCATGATGCTACCACCCCCATGCTTCACAGTAGGGATGGTGTTCTTGGGATGGTATTCTTCTTCCTCCAAACACAGTTAGTGGAATTATGACCAAAAAGTTCTATTTTGGTCTCATCTGACCACATGACTTTCTCCCATGACTCCTCTGGATCATCCAAATGGTCATTGGCAAACTTAAGATGGGCCTTGACATGTGCTGGTTTAAGCAGGGGATTTTGATTCATGATTTCAAACCATGACGTCTTAGTGTATTACCAACAGTAACCTTGGAAACGGTGGTCCCAGCTCTTTTCAGGTCATTGACCAGCTCCTCCCGTGTAGTTCTGGGCTGATTTCTCACCTTTCTTAGGATCATTGAGACCCCACGAGGTGAGATCTTGCATGGAGCCCCAGTCCGAGGGAGATTGACAGTCATGTTTAGCTTCTTCCATTTTCTAATGATTGCTCCAACAGTGGGCCTTTTTTCACCAAGCTGCTTGGCAATTTCCCCGTAGCCCTTTCCAGCCTTGTGGTGGTGTACAATTTTGTCTCTAGTGTCTTTGGACAGCTCTTTGGTCTTGGCCATGTCAGTAGTTGGATTCTTACTGATTGTATGGGGTGGACAGGTGTCTTTATGCAGCTAACGACCTCAAACAGGTGCATCTAATTTAGGATAATAAATGGAGTGGAGGTGGACATTTTAAAGGCAGACTAACAGTTCTTTAAGGGTCAGAATTCTAGCTGACAGACAGGTGTTCAAATACTTATTTGCAGCTGTATCATACAAATAAATAGTTAAAAAATCATACATTGTGATTTCTGGATTTTTTTTTTTTAGATTATGTCTCTCACAGTGGACATGCACCTACGATGACAATTTCAGACCCCTCCATGATTTCTAAGTGGGAGAACTTGCAAAATAGCAGGGTGTTCAAATACTTATTTTCCTCACTGTATAACTTAGCTATAAATCAGCTAGCATGTTCTTAAACAGCTACCAGCTTAAGCTTGATTTTACAGGAGAAAAACAGTGAAGAAGAGAAGGAAAGCTAACAGTGAGGGATGAAGTATGAAAGCTAAGCGGTGAACTAAAAAAAAACGCTCAATAGGTCATATCAATCAGTCTCTCACACGGAGAACATATGTTTTTCTCTGCTTGTTTATCTGAAATCAAATTCTCTCTTTCTCTCTTCCAAAGACTGCGTCTGTCTTTCCAAGCTATTTCACATTTCTTGTACAACATATTGCAAGAGAAATGACTGAAACAACATTTACATTTGTTATCGTAGAGAGTCGAGTGATATCTAATTGGAGCAGCACTTCTTTTTCACATCCTTTTCTATTAACACTCTGACTGAATCTGAATTAGCTCTTAATGTTCAAAAACCCTCAGGCCAACGGCATTTGAAAGGACTGACCCCTTTGAGATCAAAGCATCCATTTCACATAATAGAAAGACAGACTATTGGCCCCAAACCTTTATTTATTTAATTTTTTTCCAACCTGGCTATGAAAATTCTGCTTCAGGTTATTTTGATTTTGACATTGAGAGATCTTGGTGTCTTTATCATATCAAAGCATGTGTGTGTGTGTGTGTGTGTGTGTGTGTGTGTGTGTGTGTGTGTGTGTGTGTGTGAGCGTGTATTTATCACTTTGTGGGGAGCACTTTGATAGTAAAACCCGAATGAGGTCCCCATGAGGAAAACAGCTTATAAATCATACTAAATTATGTTTTTTTGAAAATGTAAAAATGCAGAAAGTTTTCTGTGAGGGTTAGGTTTAGGGGTAGGGTTAGGTTTAGGGGATAGAATATAAAGTTTGTACAGTATAAAAACCATTATGTCTATGGAAAGTCCCCATAAAACATGGAAACACTACGTGTGTGTGTGTGTGTGTGTGTGTGTGTGTGTGTGTGTGTGTGTGTGTGTGTGTGTGTGAGCGCGTGTATTTATCACTTTGTGGGGACCAAATGTCCCCATAAGGATAGTAAAACCCGAAATTTTTGACCTTGTGGGGACATTTTGTCGGTCCCCATGAGGAAAACAGCTTATAAATCATACTAAATTATGTTTTTTGAAAATGTAAAAATGCAGAAAGTTTTCTGTGAGGGTTAGGTTTAGGGGTAGGGTTAGGTTTAGGGGATAGAATATAAAGTTTGTACAGTATAAAAACCATTATGTCTATGGAAAGTCCCCATAAAACATGGAAACACAACATGTGTGTGTGTGTGTGTGTGTAAATGCATATGAGAAAAGAGATTCCTGGACCAACAGCAGAGAAACAGCTCTGTAAAGCAGAGACTAAAGGAATGACAAAATTATTAGTTCCCTCAAAAATGAAAATTTTATAATCATTTACTCACCCTCTTGTCATTTCAACCCTATATTATTTTCTTTCCCATGTGAAACTCAAAACAAGCTGCTCTTTTCCACACAAAGAAAGGTGGCACCAAGGCAAAAAAGTACTATAAAAGTAGTCTACATGACCTGAACCAAAAGAGGGTGAGTAAATAATTAAAGAATTTACATTTTAGCAAAAACTATAATTTCAGGAGTCATATTTTCCAGTTTATCTCACAGAAAAAGAGTAAGGAAGCTGTCCATTGTAGAACAATCTACTATATAAAGAGGTCAGCCTCTGCATAGAAATTCAGCCTTCAGTTAATGTGTCCAAAAGAGACTGAATTCTTATTTTCAGCTCAAAACTGTCCAGTCCCATTTTAAAGAGAACATTTTAAGGGAAAAAAATATGCTCTCCATTGAGATCCAAACTCCATTCAAGCGATTAATTCCCTAAGAAAGGCATTAAGACATTTTAAGAACAATGGCTTTAGGAGACATAATTGCTCAGTGACATTATAAACAACATAAAATGGGGAACTTCGTTGTTCTTCAGGCAACAACAGACTCTGCACATTCAAGAGAAAAAAGTATTAGCTGCCCAGGATAACAGTTATGGGCCATCTTTTTTTTCCCTATTTCCCTACTAATATTTCAGAAAGGCAATTTGAAAATGATCAGTGATTGGCTAATAATCTTATCCACCAGGCCAATTAAAAAAGTGATTACCTTCCCTGTATGTCAGCTCCAAATCTACATTTTTTTATTCTGATTAACACATTTGAAACAGAAAAACATAACATACATTATATTCATAGAATCAACTATAACCCCCACTATTCTCTTTCCCCCTCCCAATCCCACCCTTACCCTCAACAACTATCTCTGTAGTCCCAACTTGAGTTACAGACAAAAACAAATATATATAAATATATATATATATATATATATATATAAAATAGTCACACACATTTAAAATTGCACTTTTCTCTCCACTGCCACTCTTGAAAGGAGGGCGCTCCAGCCGACTTCCATCCCCAAAGAATGATCTGTCTGCCTACCTTAACAGTGGCTAGGACCCAATACATCACACATATTAATCTGAAACCTCAACCAAAATTATTGCATGTTAACACACCACCAAAAAACATGGGTTGTTTCCCCATCTTCTGATTGGCATCACCAGCAGGTGGGTGTGCTCTTTGTGTCTTTAAGACCAAGCATATACAATCTAGAAGGGGGTCCAATAGAATCTATGTAAAATCTTAAATTGAATAAGGCACACCCTTGCATCTCTAGATGTAGACTTGATGGGTTTTTTTTTTTTATTCCTAGCCCACACAAAAGATGCAAACCTCTAATACCATGTTTGTATCTTTCTACCATAATCTTTTGAGAGAAGTTGAAGCGCCGCCCCCAAGACTCTGAATTAGCAGGGAGTAATACACTGATGCATCATTACCTTTTCCAAAAGCAGAAATCACCACTCGTAGAGTATCTGTTGCTCTTTTAATGTTTAACATTCCAAATGAAAGAATTTGTTATGCTATCAAAATGCTTGAAATAAGAGAGGGGGACATCTATAGGGAGAGAGTGTAGCAGGAAGTTGAATTTTGGAATACAATTAATTTTAATAACATTAACATTCCCATTCAAAGATAAATGTAAATAGGCCCACCTGCTCACATAGCTCAAAAACCTTTTTATTAAAGGGTCAAAATTAACTCTAACTAAATCACACAAATTTGTGGGGAAAAAATATACCCAGATAAAGCCTTTTCAATTCTGAGTAAGTAGGCTATGGTGTAAAATAAGTGTTCATTTAATTTAAGCTATGATGTGTACATCTCCGTTGTCATCATTAAATGTACAGTATGTGTACATTGGCATTATTTTTCCCATCAGCCAACATGTTCTCTAGAGTATAGACTAGATATCATCATCAGTACTGACTACTGAAAAACCCATATTGGACAACTACTCAAGTTAAGCCAAACCAAACAAACAAAATTGAACACAAAGATGAAATTATCAAAAAACGAAAGGAAATTCAATAGTGTTCACCTCAAAAGCAATGTAAAAAATTTATTTTAAATGCTTCTTGTTCTTCATAACCAGCAGCAGTGTAATTCTAAAAGCACTCTACCTGTGTGACCAGCGGCTCCAGCAGCCTTTCCACAGTCAGTGTCCGAATCTCCAGACTCTTGGGGTCCCATTTTAGCAAGATTGGGGATGTAGCACTCGTCATATTTACTGTGGCAAAAAAGGATGAAAGAGAAGGTCATAATCAGAGACAGGTATAATTAATGATTAAAGTGAAAGATGCAGACTTCACAGTGTTTACTCAGACTCTGTTATAGTCTATAAAACTCTAAAAACTGAGACTATTAAATAATGAGATGAGGAGATTAGACATTGGAGTGCCACAGGTATCAGTTTTAGGGCCTCTACTTTTCTCCTTATATATGCTTCCCCTGGGAGATATTATCTGGAATCATGGAAAAAGTTTCTACTGTTATGACAATGACACTCAACTTGACATTTCTTTGAAACCCAATACAATTCACTAAATTAGCAGAGTGTATCAATGATTGGATGGCCAGGAATTTCCTTCTACTCAATTCTGACAAAACAGAGGTACTAATTAATGGACCAAAATCTAAAAATAAGCAGCTAAAATATAATTTGACTCTCGATGGATGTACTGTTACAAATCAAATTTCCAATGTTTTAGAACAGCATTCTTCCACCTCAGAAATATTGCTATGTTGCGACACATGCTCTCTGTTGCTGATGCTGAAAACTAATTCATGTCCTCAAGACTAGATTATTGCAATGCATTACTGAGAAGATGTCCTGCAAGTTCAATAAATAAACTTCAGTTGGTTCAAAATGCAGCAGCCAGAGTGCTGACTAGAATTATTATATTATTATATGATCATATTAGCCCAATTTTATCATCGTCACATTGGCTACACGTAACATTTTGTTTCAATTAAAAAATGTTTGTTAACTACATACAAAGCTTTGAATGATCTAGCTCCACAGTACTTAAGTGAACTTCTACCATGCTATTTTCCATCAAGTTCATTACGATCGTAAAAATCTGTCCTGTAAATTGTTCCTAGAAAATCAAAATCCACAAAAGGTGGTATATCCTTTTCCTATTTGGCTGCTAAACTCATATCCTGAGGTTACCAGAGTCGGCCAGATCCTGCTCAGTTCCTGCTTGGTGTCAGACACCACTGCTACGTGTATCTGAGTGATGAAGACTAAATACAGCTGGTGCCAGGCAGACATCACTTCAGTTTATTATGATGAACTTCAGGGGATGAACTGATGCCAACTGCAACAATAAGACATGGAATACTTCATTCCACGCCACTGCCTGAACCTTGGATTTAGGATAGACCTCACCGAAATGACCTGCCGGTTGAACTGTAATGCACCTCACTGATCTCTGCCTGCATCACCTTGGTCTAATGATGGAATATACCCTTATAATGGAATACGTAGACTATCAATTAATTTCCAACAAAATTGTCATGTTGCGTTAAATGAGATTAATTCGACAACAAACATTTTTGTAGACACTTTTTTATGGTCGACGTTGTCGATAACATCGAATAATCATTCCAGCCCTTATTTGCAATGAATTTTATTTCAGATTTAATGAGGAAAGAAACAAACACACTCAGACACTATAGATTTCTGGTAATATAATAACCATGAGGTAATAAAACATTTCACAAATCTTAACTGTGAACTTTTTGTATTTGTAATTATTTATTTAACCAAGGACAATACACATTAAGAAACATAATATCAATGTAAAATGTGCCAGATTTAGCCAATTTTCATCTGTATTTTAGGTTCAATACAAGTACCACAAACAATAATTTTGACTTGCCTTTTCTTTACAAAAATAAAATCGAGGTTACAGTGAGGCACTTGTAATGGAAGTGAATGATGCCAATTTTGGAGAGTTTAAAGGCAGAAATGTGAAGCTTACAATTTAATAAAAGCACTTAAATTTAGGGATGTAACAATCGACTTTTGATATATTGCTAACCAAAAAAATGACAAACCATATGGTGGCAAAAATGTATATTTCAAAATTTGCAACAATGTAATCATAAATTAAATAACCATAGTCTCTATATTACTTGATTTTACCCCTAATGCACTTTTTTCTACACTGTTTACAGGGTTCACACAAGGTCCTTAAAGTGCTTGAATTTAGCTTTTAGAAATGTAAGTACTGGAATAACTGGAAAATCACCTTGTTTTGAAGAAAAGTGCTTGAGATTAAAACAGATAATTTCCTCCATGTAATGTGTGTCCATCAAAGATGAGGCATACTCCACTTCCATTTAATAATGTGTCTTAATATCCTTTCTGTGTTCTCACACAGTATGGATGTTCTAAAGAAACTGAAAGAATCTGATGAATGTTCGCTGGACCGGAACACTGTGAGCCGCTACTTGAACTATTAAAGTGACAGTACCTTTTTAGCGCTTCTTATAAAAATGACTCAATGGTTTTACTTGTAAATTGTACATATTATTTCAAACAGTGATAGCTCATATCATTATTATATATACAATTCCATGATATAATATTAATGAATATAGTGTAGAATTTTTATATTTTGCAAAGTTACATTTTTATTATAATAATGATGACAAACAAAATATTTAAAAGTAAATATACATTTTCACATACTTTTTTACATGACAGGTTCTATCCAGTTCAATTGTTGTTCTGCACCTGATCAGCCTGAATATAGCCCACTATTTTTGAAAGTTTCTTTGTTTGTGATATTTTCTACTAGAGAAAGGTAGGCTATACTGTATGCCAACTCTTATTATTCAAACTTTGTGCATTTATATAATTTTGTTGAGAAACTATAATTTCACATTTTGCTCAAACATTGATTTTTTCAGAAATATATATATTTGTTTAATATTTTGTAATTTAAGCGTTATTATATAGAATGAAGATTATATAGAATTGTGAAGCTCATATCGAACCAAATCGTGAGATAACCATAGTGTCCCATTCCTACTTACATTAATTCTTCTGTTAAAACGTATGTATTATTTGAGCAGTAAAGTTGTTTATATCACTTTTTTACAGACGTTTTAGGGTTTACAGCGTTACGTCATCATGGCAACAAAGTTGTAAAATCATATATAACTTTATACAAAAAAGATTGGTGAGCTATTTTATCACCCTAAAATCATGTTGACAGACATTTCGTTTGCATCGTCTGGCTACACATTTAACGTTTAACCTCCTGAGATCCAAGCATGACTGCTGTGTGCATACTCTGTTTCCCTTTTGGATTTGTAACAAGTAAGCTATAGACACTAAGCTATAGGAATAATATTTTCATCAAATTGTTTATTTTGTTTGGTTATTCATGTTTTTGAGATGTTACAGACATTACAGCTGATTTTCTGTACAGCTGAATAAATAATTATTATTCAAAGTAATGTCCAGCATCATTAAATCACTGCCAACCATGTTTAAATAAAATTAATTGATGTACTGATTATCACTGTCTGCCAACCATGTTGAGTGGTTCAAACACCACCTACAGCCTGGAACTGAACTTTTGGTCGGATTTTAGGATTGAATGCACTTAGCCTCATAAGAAGCCATAGGATGCTCCCATGCTCCCTTGCTCACTGTTTAGTGAATGACTTAACCTCCAGTGAGCTGTCTGTCTGCACTAGTATCAGAACAGTTCAAAATACACTTTATTTTTATGCACAGTAAATATATAGGAATGCATTAATGTTAATGTATAGAATTATATTGCACAGAGATAACAAAATTAAACATAACAAAATGTATATTAAAATGAAGCTAAATGACCCACTGAAGTGTTAAAGTTTAAAGCTATTCAAAATAACTAACATGTTTTTTTCTACTTTTGAGGAAATGTGGTGCCAGTGTCCACATATGTAGACATCATGTTTATCAGCTTGCTGACCTGTGAAAAATGAACAGATTTTTTAAAGCAGCATATCAAATGAAACTAGAGATGTTACTCTTTACAACCAAACAGGGTTCAACGAAAACAACTTAAAGATAATTCTTACCAGAGGCACTTTTGTTTGCACTGCATCTGTAGGAGTGCTTGAACGAACTCAACGCATCCTGTTATGTCACGTGAATCGTGTGGCAGAACTTAACCCTTTAAATGATAGTATAGAGTCTTGTGAACAAAATTCAGTCACTTACTATTCATTAAATGATGTGTTGTGTATAGCGAAGCCAAAATACAATGTACAGGCATGTGGACACGGGGGTCGCACAAGGATAAAGATTGGCCCCATTCACTTCTATTGTAAGTGCCTCACTGTAACCCAGTTGTATGCTTATTTTAAAGAAAAGAAGGGACAAGTCGAAATACATTTTTGTGGTTATCAACATTATGCCACAAATGCTGAACTTAATTTGGATTTAAACCAAAATACTTCTTTGGTATCAAATTTACATTGTTTAATTGTGTTGGCTTTATTTGTAAACATTAATTTTCCTGGCTTATTTCAGGCCACAGAGTATCATAAAAAAATAGAAATTGAAATTGTGGGTTTCCTCACTTTCATTCCTACTTTATTTTTTTAAAGAATGTACTGGTCACTCATTACCATGCAAATACAATGAATAAGTAAAAGAGCATTTAAGCTTCAAGATGAGGCAAAAGCATCATAAAAGTGGTCCATACAACTTGTCAAAGTTTATCTTCTCGTGTTCCAAAGAATAAAGAAAGTCATATGGGTTAGGAACAACATAAGGGTGAGTAAATGGTAACAGAATTTTCAATATGGGTGAACAATTCTGTTAAGGCCAGACTTAAATGATCAGGGACCTCGAGAAAAATACTCCAGATGATAAAACATTGGCATCCTTTGGAAGGCTATGAAGACTGAAATGAGGAGATGAGGCATTACATTGAAGGCTAATGTATTTAGAAAGTGATGTGAGATCTATGGGTCTAAGGGATTGTTGTGCAACTCAGACTGTAATCTCAAATTGAATGAGGTAAGAAACAAACACACTCTAGAGGGCTAATAATATAAAACCATAAGGTAAGACAAATTTCATGAATCATTACTATAAACTAAACATGTTTGTGTGCAGCTCCAATACAGATTTTAATTGCCCCATCCTTCAATAACCACCTCTTTGCAAAGTCTACATCACATTGTGACAGTTTCACAAAACAATTTTAAGAAATATGTTGGAAAGACTGTTAAGGTAAGACTGAAATGATCAGAAATCTTGTTGAAAATAAACTTCAGCAAGGAAAGGCAGAGCAGTAGGTGCTACACCCAACTAGGAACAGTACAAGCATGGTCCAAAATTAACACAAACTGGCAAAATGAGTAACAAAAAAAAAGCCTCAGGAGGTTTCTGAGTTCAGACTTCAGAATGCATTGTTTTGGCAGCTCTATTTCAATAAACGATTGTGGCAGGGCGGAGGGCGGGGCCGGGTTGTGATTATACACACCTGGTCCTTTATCCCTCTCGGCCTGATGCCCTCCACCCTGCCACACGGAGGTACGGGACAGGCACATGCCCTTTAAAATTAGCTCTTTTCTTTTTGTCATTGCAAGGCTTTAGCAAACAATGTCCATTAGTGCAATTAGAGACAATTTTAAAATTGGTAAAAGCGCCATTTTTGCACGCACTTTCTGCACTGGATTAGCACCCAATTTACTAAATAAATTACACAGATCAGACAACAGCACAAATGTGCCAACAAAATCACTGCAAAACTCTATTTTCACAAGCAAAAGAATGCCGCAGACCACCGTATTTGACACCCTGCTGTACAGCCACCTGAATCATCTCTTAAACGTGAACTTGACTACACCGCAAATGGGACCTGTATGACAGGTTATAATGCTCTTTTCCATCATTTGATCATTATTAGATTAATTACTGCTAATATGATCATTTGAAAATGTTCACAAACATCTCTTTTAACTAAAATGCATTTTACAGCCCACTTTCTCTCGCGGTAATAGCGCAATCTAAATTGCGCCTGGCACTTTTTATAAATGAAGCGCACTCTACAATAAGATTTATTTACATCGAAATGAGGCACTAACATAGAGGGGTTAGGCGGAGGCAGATGGGCCAGCTTTTCTTTTGCCTAGGGCCTCCAGAGTGCCTAGAAAACTCTGGATAGGCCTAATTGCAATAAAACATTTAACTATGCCCACTTGGCCTTTTAAAATAAGTGGTACCTTCCCTTTCTGTCAGTTCCAAAATCTTCCAACAGCCTTGTCTATGGATATTGTCAATATAGGTTTATTACTATCATTACATTTGATTATGTTATATATAGGGATCCTCATAACATAGGCTTTTTTTTTATCATATTGCCATTCACTAGAGCACTGGCCTATATTCCCTCCTGCATCTTTAGATCATGCATTCAGATACTGATTATACTCTTTGAACACTGGTAATGTAAGCAGGTGCTTACTGATTAAGGTAGACATCTGAGGTACAAGTTTATTCCTGCACAGCAGCAGGGGGAAAACTTTACCTGACTGATGAGGAAAACTTTCAAGCAGCACAAGAATGTGGAGGGAAGAGTGATAGAGTGCGTGTGATTTGCCTGAGACCAAATAAGGACTTTTCAAACTGTTTTATTTTTTCCTCCTATAATGTCTATCTGTTTCTTACAGAACTTTTAGAGAGGGGTTTCAGGGAATTATAACTTTTGAATTAAAGTTTATTTCCATTCCCCTTGTGTCTCTAACAGAACTTTTCATGAATACAGATAAATGTAATTTGTTCAACCAATTTTTATGTCATTGATTCCACAGTAGAAAGATAGCAATGCACTAAAATAGCACCAATTTAAGTAAAATTTAAAGTTTCCCAAAGTCTAAGTGGGAGTTTGACTAATTGAAAGAACTAGTTTCCCCCCCAAATTAAGTGCAATGGGCATTAAATATCTTATCCTCCATGATATTATTCTTCCAGTAGACTATGGCTTTGCTACAGCAATCCTAAAGCTGCATTCATGATTCGCATCAGAACGTCACTGCTCTGAATGCACCATCAAAAGCATTTGCAGACAAAAACATCTCATTCTGCATTTCGGTGATAGTTAAGATTTGGTGTGATCCAAACATAGGTTGGATGTTTCTTAGATAGGCTGAAAAATACTTTGTTTCTGCCACAAGTCCCATCTGGGATTGTTTTGAACATCAAATAGCGCTAAGAGCTCCTTTCTTCATCATTTTATCACTGACAGGGAAAATTTGTCAGAGATTATTTTATATACTGAGATAACAACCTCCACGGCTCTATCATAGGAGAGAGCGTAACTGTCAACTAGCGTGTTACAACAGTACTGTCCATGGAATGTGTACAGGACTGCCGCATTATGCTGTTTTATGCTAAGCTTCTAGTCTCAACTTGGTAGAAGGGCTATGGTGCTGTTGTGTGTGTGTTTGTGTGTGGACACATTAATGACACCACTGTTTATGCTGTATTAACGGTAAATGCGTTAATTGCGTTTAAAAAAATGAAACGCAATTAACGCAACAAAAGTGTTCAACTTTAATCACATACATTAATGCATTAATTCTGACAGCTCTAATTATATTATATTACATTATATCAGAGAATGCAATGGTAAAATAAATCTGGCCTAAATTCTGCACTTTTACGTGTTATTTTAAGGCTCTCGAATTAAACCCACAACTCCTTAATTCGCATGAAGGAAGACCTTTGAGATTCTGTGTTTCTTCATTCTATCATCTCTGCAAATATACAGTAAACGGGCATCTCCTCCTCTCTCACTGTGTGCCATTAACACTGTGTGTTTGAACCCCAAGGACCAAAAACACTTGACATTACACGAAACCCAGTGAGACTGTCAAAGTTCAACTGAATTAGACACACAAACATGCTGTAAATAGCATTTATACATTTGCTTAAAATTATCTAATTTGAACAGTAGAATGAGTTTGGAATTTGAAGTGCACAATAACCGCAGTAATCTCAAATAGCCACAATATACTCAATATACACAATATCAGGCAATATTTAATCATCTCGACAGGCCTACCTGTATTGAATATGTCTTTGCTATTTGCTATTTTATAAACTGGTGGGGATCAACTCAGAAAGACATACAATTACACACAATGGCATAATCTTACATTATTTGTATAGTATTGAAAATTATAGTGAAAACATGAAGGAAACATTGATGTGCCAAACCCCTTATTTTTTCAAGGGGATTCATATAGATTGCGATCAACGATGCACTAGAAAGGTGTGTCAAAAAGTACTTTTACAATAAATAAAGAAAACAACAGTGATTGCCATTTCCTTGATACACATTTAGAATGATCTGGTGTGAAAAGAATCACCATGAGATCAAACCATAAGCTGCTGCACACCACAAAAGTACATGTTTTTGGGCATCTCCACTATTTTGTGCTCTAGCTATGTTTTATATTTCCATTTTTTTGTGTTGTAGCTGTCAGAAGTCTGGATGTCTGAATCATCCAGAGAGATGCTTGACAGTCTCAAGTGCAGTGTCAAACACTATCTGAAGCACAAACAGTCCACACAGTCCAGTCCACAGTCTTCAAACAATAGTTGTAACAGGTGTTAAGTAGACTTTAACACACATTTACATCTTCACTTTTAAAAAATGAAGGTTCTTTAATGGTTATTTATAGAACTTTATGTTTAGCAAAGAACTTCAAGAATCATCTTTTACTGTACAGTGCAGTTAAAAGTTTTGAAACACCTACTCATTTATATAATTACTTGTTTATTAACACATAAGGAGAATAACAGTAAAAATATCAAAACTTTCTCTAATCTTTTTCAAGAAAGCATAAAGTGCAATTTTACAGTGAGCCGATCTTTATACCATCCTTACACAGTCCCCTCCAGTACACAAAGCAGGAAGGAAGCTGCGCAAGATCTATTTCAGTTCCATTATCACCGAATAATGCTTCAATTATCCTGCGGAAATGGAAAGAGGAATAATTACGCTATTTGTGCCTGGTTGTCAGGGTGATAATAACCCCAGTCAAAACGAGGAGCCAGAGAGACACATATTTTGTAATGGCAGTAAATGCAACACACTCACACATGTATTCGAACACACTGGAGTCAGGAGAGGTTGGTGGGCTCATTAGTTTTGATGTCTCAAACCATGATGCATTAACACACTGGTGTTAACTAATAAAGACTTCCACAAAGATAAGCAAAGTCTGTACTGTTGATGTGACATGATGACTATATTTAGGTGATGTTGTTATTAGTAGAAGGACCGGCAGAGCATAATAGTTCAGATTTGGAAAGTGAGGTGCTGCAATGGATAACTGTGTATTCGCTATTCAGGATGTTATGTGTATTGTTGTAGAGGTTAAAGCAGGGGTGCCCACACTTTTTTGTGTGATGATCTACTTTTAAATGACCATCTCAATAAGATCTACCAACTAAAAAAACACAGTTTCATTTAAAATAAGAAAATGCTTGTTGGGACAACTGCATGTATCCATCCCTACATGGAATTCATCTTCTAATTAATAAAAAAACATATAATAATGTTCAATGTTGATATCATTCAGTTTTAAAACTAAACCCAAAACACCTACAGCACAATAGATTACAATAGCCAGGGCATTTACCTTATTCTGATGACTTGCACTGAATGGAATCAGACAGTTTTGCCAAATCCAGGCAGTAGCATCGCAATTTCGCGCTCTGTTCTCAGAAGTCCTTGGAAGGCGCGTATGCACAAACCTAGTTGTCATGGCAACTGAATAAACAAAACCTCGCCTGGTCAATATTTACTCGTCAAGTGCAAGTCAGACAGAAACTAAAAGAAGCAAAGACATTATATTTATTTGTATTAAAATTTAACGAAAGTACATTTTAATTTTGTGCGATCTACCAGCATTGCCTTTGCGATCGACTGGTAGATCGCGATCGACATATTGGGCACCAATGGGTTAAAGTATGACACACATAACTTGAATATCAGACAGAATAAGTCTGTCCTGCAATTCCTGCAAACTAACATTTGAGGTGGCAATATATATACAGTGAGGAAAATAAGTATTTGAACACCCTGCTATTTTGCAAGTTCTCCCACTTAGAAATCATGGAGGGGTCTGAAATTGTCATCGTAGGTGCATGTCCACTGTGAGAGACATAATCTAAAAAAAAAAAATCCAGAAATCACAATGTATGATTTTTTAACTATTTATTTGTATGATACAGCTGCAAATAAGTATTTGAACACCTGAGAAAATCAATGTTAATATTTGGTACAGTAGCCTTTGTTTGCGATTAAACGTTTCCTGTAGTTTTTCACCAGGATTGCACACACTGCAGGAGGGATTTTGGCCCACTCCTCCACACAGATCTTCTCTAGATCAGTCAGGTTTCTGGGCTGTCGCTGAGAAACACGGAGTTTGAGCTCCCTCCAAAGATTCTCTATTGGGTTTAGGTCTGGAGACTGGCTAGGCCACGCCAGAACCTTGATATGCTTCTTACAAAGCCACTCCTTGGTTATCCTGGCTGTGTGCTTCGGGTCATTGTCTTGTTGGAAGACCCAGCCTCGACCCATCTTCAATGCTCTAACTGAGGGAAGGAGGTTGTTCCCCAAAATCTCGCAATACATGGCCCCGGTCATCCTCTCCTTAATACAGTGCAGTTGCCCTGTCCCATGTGCAGAAAAACACCCCCAAAGCATGATGCTACCACCCCCATGCTTCACAGTAGGGATGGTGTTCTTGGGATGGTATTCTTCTTCCTCCAAACACAGTTAGTGGAATTATGACCAAAAAGTTCTATTTTGGTCTCATCTGACCACATGACTTTCTCCCATGACTCCTCTGGATCATCCAAATGGTCATTGGCAAACTTAAGACGGGCCTTGACATGTGCTGGTTTAAGCAGGGGAACCTTCCGTGCCATGCATGATTTAAAACCATGACGTCTTAGTGTATTACCAACAGTAACCTTGGAAACGGTGGTCCCAGCTCTTTTCAGTTCATTGACCAGCTCCTCCCGTGTAGTTCTGGGCTGATTTCTCACCTTTCTTAGGATCATTGAGACCCCACGAGGTGAGATCTTGCATGGAGCCCCAGTCCGAGGGAGAATGACAGTCATGTTTAGCTTCTTCCATTTTCTAATGATTGCTCCAACAGTGGACCTTTTTTCACCAAGTTGCTTGGCAATTTCCCGTAGCCCTTTCCAGCCTTGTGGAGGTGTACAATTTTGTCTCTAGTGTCTTTGGACAGCTTTGGTCTTGGCCATGTTAGTAGTTGGATTCTTACTGATTGTATGGGGTGGACAGGTGTCTTTATGCAGCTAACGACCTCAAACAGGTGCATCTAATTTAGGATAATAAATGGAGTGGAGGTGGACATTTTAAAGGCAGACTAACAGGTCTTTGAGGGTCAGAATTCTAGCTGATAGACAGGTGTTCAAATACTTATTTGCAGCTGTATCATACAAATAAATAGTTAAAAATCATACATTGTGATTTCTGGATTTTTTTTTTTTAGATTATGTCTCTCACAGTGGACATGCACCTACGATGACAATTTCAGACCCCTCCATGATTTCCAAGTGGGAGAACTTGCAAAATAGCAGGGTGTTCAAATACTTATTTTCCTCACTGTATATATATATATATATATATATATATATTACAAGAGTAACCTAGAAATTTGTCATTGTTGAACATTAAATAAGTTCTAGAAGGAATGCATATATCCTCACAGAAACTGATATATGATGTCACAGTATCTGTGAGCTCATTCTGATTGGTGTCTGCAGCTTCAAAAACACTCCAATCAGTGCAGTCAAAGCAGGCTTTTAGTTCCAGCTCTGCTTCACTGGTCCATCTGTTTCTGCCTTTAGGTCTGAAGAAGATGAACCAGACAGTGATCAGAGAGTCCCAAAGCTGCTCTAGGGACACAGTGATATGCATCCTTTACTGCAGTGTAGAATTAATCCAGTATATTTCTGGTGAGGCATGTAATGTGCTGTCTGTATTTTGGCTGTTCACGGGTGAGGCTGGCTCTGTTAATATTGTCAATAATAATAATAAGTGAGTCCGGGTATTGTTGTTCCATGTCCATGATCTGATGAGCCACACTGCGCTCACACACGCTTGTGTAGGAATATAAACACTCACCAGAATAAACGAGGAAAACTTCCACAGCAATTAGAAAGGCTTACTGTTGATAAAGAGCACTTCCAAATAGGACAGCACATCTTCATTAACGTTGTTACATCTGTACACCAACTTTCATTGATGTAAAAGCATGCTCCACCACCTCTCGTTTTCCCCATTAACTCTGCAATGAGATCCGCTCTGAACAGCTGGAAGCCTGGCAGATGTAACACGCTGTCCAGAATAGCTTCACTCAGCCAGGTTTCTGTGAAGCACAAGGCAGCAGAGTTTGAAAAGTCCTTATTTGTACGGGTAAGGAGATGTAGTTTGTCAGTTTTGCTAGGAAGAGAGCGGTGATTAGATAGAGGAATACTAGGCAGCACTGTTTGAAAGCCGCACAAATGGAGCTCGACCAGCGTGCCAACTCGCTTCCCTCGCTTGCATCTAATAGCACGCATGAACACAGCTCCGCCTCCGACTAAAATGTCCAGCAAAATGTCTGAATAGTCAAAAAAATTGAAAAGATTGTCTGGTATGTGCTGCCAAAAGTTCAGCAGTTCATCCTCGGTAAATATGATTGGAAAAAAATTACTAAGCACAGGACACACAAAAACATCTGTATTAGTTGTATACAGAATCACTGTATTATATAATTGAAAGATATTGATACTTTATCGTAATGCCAGGTCACTGCTGATTTCCATGCTTAATCCACACCAACACAGACATTACCTGAAAGCACATATAACAAACTATGTGAGATTTAAATGTTTGTGTTGTAAACCTGTGAGACAGTGTGACACTGCACACAGAAAGGATTAGACAAAGCTCATCCAGGCCACACTAGTGACCCTACTGTCCCTTAAGCACAATAGAATAACAATGACATTTGTGACTTCTTTTGTCCACTTCAGCTTCTCACTCTGACCTCAATATGCCGGAGCTAGTTTATTTTGGGAGGGGTGCTTGTGCATTCAGAGAGTGCAGACATACATAAAAGAGATACAATAAAAAGCTGTTTTGGTCATTGCAATTATTTACTCAAAGGAATGCTATGGGGTTAATGACATCACCATATGTTAAATGTGATTATGTCACTATACCTTGTATGTATGTTGTATAAAAAAATCAAACCACTACAACTAGTAATATAAGAGTTATTGCTTCCTTAAATTTAAGTCAAATAAAAGTAGAGCCAAAGTTAAAACCTTAAAAAGTACAAATGATTAGAAATTACTTCTTGTGACACATTACATAAATGGAGAAAAGCAATGTTGTTATAATGATTAAAACATTTTTACAGTTTCATTGTTGGTGTTTAACTGTGTGTGATTTTGTGCATTTGAGAGAATACATGAGGACACTGGATTCTCTGAAACTTCAAAGAATGCTGATTCTGTTTTGCATATTCATGTCTTGCATCCTAAATTTAAGCCCCAAGCCTAAACTCCTTTGCAGCCAGTTCCCAAAATCCTGCCCTTGAGCACTGAAGATTAAAGCATAGATTAACCCACACTAAATAACAGACAGGCAAACAGAAGATTAAGTGTGACTCTCTATCTATCTATCTATCTATCTATCTATCTATCTATCTATCTATCTATCTATCTATCTATCTGTCTGTCTGTCTGTCTGTCTGTCTGTCTGTCTGTCTTAGCTGACAAATATCGGTTCCCTGTCTACCAATCACTGCTAATAGAGCTGTTCAGCTTGTAGTCCAAAAATCTGGAAGATAATTCGCCATGGGTTTCCTCTGGATTTTCCTGTAGGTTTTTAGAACGGGGATTTTGAATTTATGAGAAAAATAAGGTCTGTGTAAAACATTACTTGATGATATGTGGATGTTTTGTTCTACAACATAAATTGCACACTTTCATACTTCAAACGTGAATTTAGAATCCGTATTGAATTACATACTTATTACGCATGGCATCTTAAAAATTCATGTTTGAGGTATGAAAGTCTGTAATTTATATTGTAGAACAAAATGTCCACTTATTGTGAAATAATGTTTACCAAAGAACTTATTTTACTCATAAGTTCAAAACCCCCATGATAAAAAAAACAGGACAATCCTGGGAGAATCCCATGGCAAATTAGACCTCTGGGTTCGCCTACAAATTGACGTGTTACGTTTATGTGTTTTGTTCATGTTTTGTGTTCATGTCTTTTATTTTGTCCTCATGTTTGCCATTGTCCTTGGTCAGGTATTGTTAATGTATTGTTGTTTGGTGTAATGTTGTCATGTCATGTTACATCAAGTCATATTCATGTTTTTGGATATGTAAATAAACACTGCACTAGGTTACTTCACATCATCATCATCATCATCATCATCATCGTCTGCCTGCTAAGTGAAAGTTACATGACGTCATGGCTGAACAGCTCTATAAAACATGACGTCATCCATAGCAGTGAGATTCGCCTTACTCTTATTATTGTGAATACTGTAGGTTTTAAGCAAAAACTCCTAACTAGGAACTCTATATTTGTGAATACAGGCCCTGCTTTTTAATTATTGAAATTTTGTACATGATATGACATTTTGCACATGATATGAATACGCAAATAAAAAAAAAAAATGGTTTTAATAAAAGTATAGATAAATCGTTATGAAATGACTGTTCTTATAAACTTTAAAAAAGGAAGGACAAAACAATTCCCATATCTTTTGGGAATTTTTTGGAGACATGTCAAAGGCTGTGTGTCCTACCAAATGTTTGTGATTATCACAATGTGCTTATTTTGTTTCTGGTAAATAATTGGATGCCAAATAAAGAAACCAAAGCACTCAAACCAAGTCACGATGTTAAGATTTTCATTATAGTATTAATATATATATATATATATATACAGAGAGAGAGAGAGAGGGAGAGTTAGAGACAGAGAGAGAGAGAAAGAGAGAGAGAGAGAGAGACATAGTATATTGCTTTGTTTAAATATTTGATTTAAAGGGCATTTTTTTTACTTTTGTACACTTTATTTTTTTTGCCTTTGTTAGGTTGCCACTTGATGGTCAATGTAAAATGTGGGTCCTGAAACAAAACCAGTTGATTACTGATGTTGAGTTTAGAAGACAAATTGAAAGGAAAAAAAAGAGGATAAAATAAAAGGAAAGAGAGAATCAGGACTCTGTGGATGCAAGCGGAAGAATGACAGGCAGAGTGATAAAAATTGAGAAGTGGAAAAAGTGAAACAGGCTAGAATAAAGAAAGCACACAGAGCAGATAAATGGTGGCAGTCACATTTTAGCGGAAGTTTCTGGAACATGTCAGTGGCAGACAGTGAGATGCCGAGAAGGACAAAAGCCTCTGTAAACACATGGTGGCAAATTGACACCATCTTCTGAGACCAGTGCTTTCAAACAATATTACAGCTAACAAAATATTATCTCTATTTTCTTTTAGCCATTTTAATATGTTCTATATATATGTGTATGTGTGTATATATATATATATATATATATATATATATATATATATATATATATATAGTATATACACTGAGCAGCCACAACATTAAAACCACCTGCTTAATATTGTGTAGGTTCCCCCTCGTGCTGCCAAAACAGCACCAAACCAGAACCCATCTGTAATTCTGAGATGCTACTCTTCTCAACACAATTGTACAGAGGTGTTTTCTGAATTACCGTAGCCTTTCTGTCAGCTCAAACCATTCTGGCCATTCTCTGTTGACCTCTCTCATCAACAAGGTATTTCCGTCCACAGAACTGCTGCTCAATGGTTGTTGTATTTTTTTCGCACCATTGTCTATACTCTCTAGAGGCTGTTGCACATGAAAATCCCATGAGACCAGCAGTTACAGAAGTGCTCAAACTAGCCCGTCTGGCACCAACAATCATGCCATGGTCTAAATCACTGAGATCACAATGTTTCCCCATTCTGATGGTTGATGTGAACATTAACTAAATCTCCTAACCCATATCTGCATGATTTTATGCATTGCACTGCTGCCAAAGGATTGGCTGATTAGATAATCACATGAACAAGTAGATGTACAGTTATATATATAACTGTACATCTCTTTATATCACTCTTTATATCAGTTCGCTTCTGTTCATTCTAAACGAAGTGTAAGAGCAGCGCAGATGTGTAAAGAGCCAGTTGAGCTGACGTGCATTGAGTCAACACTGACAGTCAAAGAGTGTTTCTTTGAAGACATCTGCATTGTCTCTCACACCATGTTCAATCGGATTGCAACTACACTACAGCTTCAGCAATAAGACTTATTACAGCTGAGAGACACAGCAGACTGAGTTATTACACAAACTCAAGGCACTTACCTTTTACTGAAGTTTCCACATTGAAGATGTAAACATTGAACATTTCGGAATGGTTTCTATAATGAATGACTCTTGCGCACCTGTTACCACGAAATAGGGAGGAATACTCCTGCTCAGATGGCTATTTTTACACAGAGAAAATAGGATGTATTTGACCAAAATGACATTATCTTCAGCAAGCTGACTAACACACTACAGCATCTCTGCTTGAGAGATATGACAAAGCAGGAAATCTCTAAAGCTCAATCTTTCTCTCCCTCTCTCTCGCTCTCTCTCTCTCCCTCTCTCTCTCTCTCTCTCTATATATATATATATATATAGGCGATGAAATTAAACAATATAAATACCACACACTAATTATGTGTCACGATCCCTTGTCATCTGCACCGTGTTTCATGTTTCGATCCCTTGTTGTCTGCCCCGGGTTTTCCGTTTCACCCTTCACCGATCACGTTCCATGTCACGTTTTCCCTGTTGTCCGCCCCGAGTCTCACTGTCCTTGTGTAAACTACACTTCCCCTCTTTCCCGGCCCTTCTCTGCGTTATTGTCCGCACCTGCCTGTTTTGTCATTACCGTGTCTCTTTATTTAAACCCCGCTGCTTCCCCTTCCCTTTGTCGTTCGTTGGCGTTTCATGTCGATTCCCATGTTCTCTCGTGGTTCTCTCTCTGTTCCCCTTGTTCGTTCGAGGTTACCCCTGCCTTTCGTGGATGTTCGTTGTCTATGCCCCTAATTCCTTCCCTTCGTTTATGTTCTTCCTGCCGTGTGTTCTTTTGTGTTTTAGTTTAGTTTTTCCCAGCGTGGACTTTTCTTTGTGTTTGTTTGTTTATGATTTATAAATAAAGCCGCGTTTGGATCCAAATCACTCGCCTGCCTTCTCCTGCTTCCCACAGCCGTGACATTATGGGAACTTAAATAACACAGAATTGTAGGAATGACACATATTTACAGGTGCTCCTGCACGAGACACTGCTTTACACTGAAAAACAGTGCAGACGGACGCAAAAACGCATTCAGTGCGAAAGTCCCCTACTAAACTTAAAATGAAAAATGCTTTAATACAATGACCAGGAAGAAGACAGGAAGGAAGAGAAAAGGCTTAACATGCAAATAGTGTATTTCTCATTGGATTAGTATCATTACTTTGGCAGTAAATAGTGTTTATCATAAGATAAATGTAAGAAAATTATGTTGTGTTTTAACTAAACCTTTACTACTGTACTTTTATTTTGTCAATGATATTTCCCCCAGCCGTTTTTGTCAAATGTAGCGTCCGTGCAAAGCAACATCTGATATCTCACACAACTCACGTGAAAGGTGTGTGTGTTTCAGGTCCATTTCTCTCGATTTGTGAAACATTCTCAGCAGTTTGGGTGTGTGATGCTAAAATATGGGACAAATGGCACTGCGCATTGATTTCATACAGATGATTCCTTATTTTACAGGATGTTTGGCATATTCTGTTAATTTGACCTGATACTGCTTCAACGTGAGGGTGACTCTCTCTCTCTCTCTCTGCTCACTGTCAAAAATTCCCTCAGTCACTAATGGCGGTGATAATGGTTTTCAGTGGTGGAGAATGATAAAATTCAAGTGATAATGGACAAATTACAACAAAGAATCTCCAGTTCCCTATCTGTCACTCACTCGACATTGTGTTGATGAATTGACACTAGGGGTCTTGGAAGCCCGAGACACCTCTGATCTTTGATAAAAGGCCAATGGGAATTGGCGAGTGGTATTTGCACATCACTCCCCCAAACATACGGGTATAAAGGAGCTGGCGTGCAAACCGCTCATTCAGATTTTCTCTTCGGAGCCGAGCGGTCGAGTTCACTGAGCTGAATTTCCCACAGCTTCCCATTAACCTGGTGCACCTCAGAGATCGCTCCTGGGCGCTTTGGCAGAATGAAACTGAAAGAGTATATTCTAAAAGAGTATTTTCCCTACAAGAGTATATTATAAAAGAGGATATGTCTTTTTAAAGACGCGTCTTTTTAAAGATGCCTTTCCGCTTGTGTTATTCCTGGTTGCGATCGTTATCTCTCGCCTTCCAATGGACACGATCGCTGTCTTTCGTGTCTGGGCACTGCTCAAGCGGAGATATCCTTCGTGGATGCTTCATGTCCTCAATGCGAGGACATGACCATGGCAATGTTGAGTTTGCGGCTTGCTTTCGTAAGAAAAGAGGTTCCCTGCCTCTGTCCTTCAACCTACGGGTATGAGGCCAGCACGGCTAGCACTGGGGGTGATTTGGAGACCTCAATGGGACCACCTCCTTTCGCCCCCACGGCCCGCCCTGACATCGAGCCCCCCGCAGGAAGCACGTACCACCCGTCTCATGGCCAGCCGCCAAGAAGAAGACCTTGAAGCACCCCTGAGACAGGCGACCCAGGGACGAGGAGTCCTGCTGTTCCATTCCATCCCCCGGTAGAGGTCCGGGAAAATAATCTTTTGTTTCTTTCTCATTTAATTTCGCCACATGCTCTAGTAGCTGTGGTTTATTTACCATTACTCACCATTTTACAAATTATGACCCAGGTGAATATAAATCTCAATTCAGCAGATCTCTCAGCTAGTAGTGCAGGTGGCTTGTTTTTTGCTGAGAACAGCTATTTTAAAATAGTCCTGACCACAGATAAACAAGTGGTATGCATGCAATAAAGTAATTACTGACACAGTCGTGAAAAAAAATATAAACATAAATTCTGCTGCTCAACAATGTGTGTGCATATTTAAAGGTAAGCTGATCACTCTCGGAAAATAAATTATGCTGATAATTGTGGAAACATCAATTCATCTCTCTAAGAGGATCTCTCTGAGATTTCTAACCTGTGTTTGTGTGTGTGTCGCCAGAGAGATAGACCAGGCACGACACAAACTCGACTGTCACTAAAACAAATGAACACTCTTTATCAGCCCACGTTCTAGCAAACCCCTGTGAAATTCCAACTGGAATGGCAACAGCTTCAAACTATATCACCATGAGGTCATTGTTTGAAATGTCATTTGTTATGTAATATACAGGAAAAGATTTGCTAGAATGGAGTCCCACGGATACAGAGCAGACTTTCTGTCTCTCATGCTGATTCCACATCTTGAAATGTTAGTATGGGGTTTGTAGCTTTCACATTTTTTATCATTTAGTCTTTAAATGAATAGTTCACCCAAAAATAAAAATGCTTTTATTACACAAAACCTAACACAACAAAAAAGGAGCTCTTCCAAAGAATGTTTGGTCCATTACATTATGTCTAATATATAATTTTGTGGTAGAGTAAATAATGATAGAAGGTTCACTTTCTGGTGATAAAACAAGGGATGCTACAATCGATCGCCACTGATTGGTATCGCCGATATTCACACCCTATGGCTCAATCAGTGAATGGTAATTTGTCCAATCGCCATAGCTTATGACGCAAGAGACGCGTGGCTCCTTTAAGACTTCAGCAACATGGCATAGAGTGTGGGGAATACTGGCATAGTGTTGTAAGACAACAAACTTGATTCAGCAGTTAAGAATGATGCAGTGGGAGAGGTATGGCAAATATGAAAAGCTTGTGTAATGTACTGTTAATGTGGCGTTTCACATGCGACAAGGCAAAGGGAAAACAGCGTGAGCTGTGAAACGATCCTTATTATTGTTCACGGTGGCAGCTTCTCAGTCTCCGCCAGGCATAGGCATCTCTGTATTAACGTGAGTTACAAGATGTAGTGTAATTCAAACATCTTTAATAAATATCTCCCGATTAAACAACATTAACAATAGTAGAGTCCAGAACATGTGCTCTTTCTCTGCTTTCGTCTCATCTCTTGCCCTCATGAGAGAGCATGTGTTCCCCTCATTAAAGTTCAAGCAGCAACAACTGAAAAATTAACTATATATCCAGTCATCCAACTAAATGAAAAGGCAGGGAAGGGATTTATAAATATATTAATTTGTTATACAATATAAAGATAAGATAATATAATGAAAACATTTTATTGAAATAAAATAATGAAAAATAATAATTATATGAAATAATGTCAATGAATCAATAACCAAAAAATTCACATTAAGTTTAATTGAACCTACATATGTGTTATCAGTTGACACTAAGCTTTTTTTATCTATCTTAATATAGAGAATATTTTGTTTGTCTTTTTAAATAAGCCTTTTAAACGTTTTAAACTGTTTTTGCCATCAAAAACTAGACAAAGTGATATTAGTGGGAAGAGGGAAATAAAATTAAGAGTAACAGTGTGCAGAAAGCTTACATATAGCCAGTTATGACAGAGATTCTGATAAAATGTGTAATGAATGGTAATGGCCGATCAGGGTACAAGAAGATCGGCTGTAAAAATCCTGATTGGAGTATCCCTAGATCTAACCTTTTAAAAATTAGTGTTATACAGTATTTATTTAGTGAGAATGTGAGTACATTCATCAGCAAACACTACAAGACTAGTCTGCAACAAAAACCTCCAGATATTAGCCAACTCGCAGCACATGCTCGTCAACTAGGCTGAAATGATAGCAACAAAATTATAAGACAAAACGTTTCATTGTTGAATCGCCATTTGATCTCATTTAATGTAACATGTGATCCAGGACAGGTGAAGTAGATCGCAAAGTATGAGGGAATTATATTGCAAAAATACAAAATTAATTATTACAGAAGCACTCTTGTTGTGGAATAAGTGTAGCTGAAGCAAACCTTCCGTGTCAAGCGCCTTTAAAGGACACACCCCAACATTACATCTTTAATGCAATTATATTTAATGCGTTATAGCTTTAATAAAGTTCAAATAATACAGAAGCAGGTCATATAAATAACTAAGGGGGAGAGATTGAAACTGCACCCGGCTGAGGCACACTCTGTTGAGGGGATGCTCGTCCCTCATGTGCGCTTAAAGCAGCTAGATTGTAACGTGATGGCTCACGACTTATTGTATCATAATACAGTATATGTGTCAATGTGCATTTCTTATTGTGAAGAAAATTGGCAATATGCAGCTTTATTAATAAGAGAGAGAGTTTGTTTTTTTGTGAGTTAAAGATGGATTGAAGTGAACAGAAAGGTGAGAGAGGAAGTATTTGCCCCCATTATACACTGCAACAGAATAAGTTTTTGTTTTGGCTTGTTTTCCAATATAAATATTTAAAACTCCTTTAACACAACAAACATTTTCATTAGCAGCTATACTGCAGAAGAAAAAATTGTTATCTCAGAATGTTGAATATAATATTAAAAATACAATTATTTTAAAATATCTAAAAATCATTTAAAAAAAAAAGATGCATTCACCTGAGAAGCAGCATAGAAGATATTCAGACCTGCTTTTAGAGAATAGATCTTGAATATAAGTACATTTTGTCTTTACTGCACTTGCAGAAGAATAACCAAGTAATAAAATACACTTATATATAAAATACACTTGTATTTAAGATACAGTCTCTTAAAGCAATTCTAAAAATTTTATATGTTGTTCTCAAGTAAATGTATCTTGTTTTAAGGCTTTTTAGACAATTTTAAAATGGAAAACAAGACAAAAACACTTAACAATAGGATTTATTGCAATAAAACTGAATTCAACTTTTCAAAAGTATTTGTTTCCCTTTAATTCAGTGAATGTTATTTATGGGTATTTTTAAAAGATGATTTTGTCCTCTATTGTTAGTAAGCACGTTTAATACAACATTTTAAGTCAGATCACAAGCTGAATAATCAGTTAAAAGTTAATGATTAATCATAGCAATAATCGCCGAAAAGCTAAATAATCGTTCTAATAGTCGTTCGATTAATCGATTTTCAAAATAATTGTTAGTTGCAGCCCTACTATCAACGATACAATTTTGCTCGAAATCTAGACAATGTCAGGTGTGCGCATTGTCTCTGACAAGCAAGAGAGAGAAAAAATTTGCAACAGCCAATGAAAGAGCTGTGGAAAGTGGTAGACAAAAACAAACAAATAAATAAAATATCAAAGTGCCAGCAGGCTGCTACGTCTACCCAACCAGTGTGCACTGCTGCAATTTAAATGTACATTTTTTGTGTCAGGAAAACTGATTCCTAGTAAAATGGCACAGAATTGCATCTTATTTTACCAGCAATAAATCCCATGTTCAATCGGATTTTCGGAAAAGCTATGGCCTATTGTGCTGCCCTTCAATAATGTTAGCAGCAGAAATAGGATTGTGAACGAGAACCAGTTCTTGTTCAGAACCCTTCAGAACAGTTCTCACATGTGCAATATTTAATCGATGCAGGCCAAACACTGTAGTAACATACTAGCCTGATCTCATGAAATTGATGTGACCATGGCAACATTTTTGCAAACCAATATGACGTGCTGCGTTACACATTTGTCTGCAGTTCCCAGTAAAATGTCCAGCAGTGGTGCAGCAAAAAAGAGTGAAATGATGTTGTAATCAGACAAGGTTTTTAAGGAGAATTTTAGATGGAGGTTTTAATAAGTAAAACACACTTCCCATACCTAAAACTTAAGCTTAAACCTAACCAACAGTGTCCTAAAAGATAAATGAGAGGTGAACAAAACAGACCTCTTTACCCTAAACCAACACCTAAACCTAACCAAAAGTGTTCTTTTGGAAATGCTACATAAAAAGCATGAAGCTGAAACAACCACGTCATTTTGTGTCACTTCTATGACACTTTTGTCTCACATGTCAGCTTTCGTGCTTGGTTGGGCTCAAACCTCGGTTCTCTGAGCCCAAATTCCAACACTATTTCAGGTGAGCTACCGCAGAAGTTAATTACACTTTAAAAAGTGTGCAAATGTAGGTATAGAAGCATTAAAATGTATATTTTTTTAAATGATGCATTAGAGTAAAAGTGTTTCGATATCATAACATGGCAGTTTGTGAGTAACAGAGCAAAAAATCTGTGTTAATAAAGTAATAATCAGCTATTGTAGTCGTGATTTGTGTGAATGTTGTTGTAGTGCCTCTTAATTTCACCAGGAAGCTGCGGTGAAATATAGAACACATCATGTAAAACTCAGCTTGCAAAAATGTAGTCATATTAATGTTTGTTCTATAAGGCTCTTGACAGTTTCCTGCAGCACATTTAGCAGCAGTGCTACTGAATCTACAGCGTAAAAAAACGCAATGTGCCCAGTGTCTTGATTAATGACTGACTTCTATTAGCAAGCTCTTTTGAATCTACAATGTGAAACACACAGTCGGGCCCAGTTTTGTCTGATTCCTGAACAAATGACTCTCGGCTCTTTTGAATATACAGTGCGAAACATCCGGCACTTCTGGTGTATCAATACCCGAACAAATTACTCTCACGAGCCGGTACTTTCTAGTGAATCACAAACACTTACAGTATACATCAATAAGAGTGGTTACTGAATGAATCTTCTACTGATGTACAAGTTATGAATGTCCAAAACGAAATAAAATCTCACCAGCATCAAGTACAACAATAGGCAACATAACACTGTCTAAACTGTTTCTGGAACAGTGAAAAACTTTATTTAATGTTGTACTTCAGACCTCTGAGACATCAATCATATAGTGCAGTTACTGACTGCTTGTTCATATGACTATGTGTTGTCAGAGATACAGCACACATTAGTTTTGTTGTAATCAGTGAAATTTTGAATGAAATAAGTTATCACATTTTTTAGATTTTATATTTAATATATAGTCAGGAACAATAATTGGATTGTATTTATGCCTCATAAAAGTATGCAAACATGTCTTTTACAAGAATTTCATTACATTTATATCTGATTTATTATATCTGCTCTGTAGATATCTGAAATTATTTCATCATTTGGGAACAGGCTACAGAGGGCAGTAATTGCAATATGAATTGCATTTCTTCTCTCCAAATAATGAATCTTCAAAAAGCACTGAAAGAATTGTTAAGAGGAATTGGAATCAGAACTGGAATAGTTAAGAGGAATCTGAATCACAATTGCTAAATTCCTAAGTAGGAATGGCATTTTCAACCAGCAATTCAGCTATTCAGTGACCTCCAACAATAAAATCACTGTATGTGTGAATGACCGATACACAAATTCGAAACACATGCAGTCATGTAAAACAGGGTTAGGACCAGCAGCTCAGTCTGTAGCCTCTATTTTCTCAATATCACTGATTAAAGAAACCCACTGTATCTCGTAATGAAAGTATTTTTTACAACGTCACTGCTCAGTGATTCAAGACTGTTTTACTGATCACACTGACCATTAGCCTACACATCTCTCTTCCCAAGTAGTGGGTGAGAAAACTCAGCTAGGCTGTGTGTGTGTGTGTGTTTGTGTGTGTGTGTGTGTGTGTGTGTGTGTGTGTGTGTGTGTGTGTGTGTGTGTGTGTGTGTGTTGCTCTTGGTTCGCACTACTGCAGACTACTACTAAATTACTGCACTACTACAGCCCAAAATTGATAAAAGTTTTTATTTACAATCACACATGTACAGCACAAACACATTAAAGCTGAAGTCTGTATTTTTTTTTTTTGTTGCGCCACTAGTGCATCCAAATGTAATTGCAAAAATTTACATTGTTTTTGCCCTCTCCTGATTTCTTCTTTTTCTGTGTATTTTTCGTATTAAGTTCTTTTAGATCTTCAAACGAGATATAACGTCCCTTTTTCAGGACACAGTATTTTAAAGATAATTTTGTAAAAATCCAAATAACTTTACAAATCTTTATTGTAAAGGACTAAACAATGTTTTCCATGCTTGTTCAATGAACCATAAATGATTAATGAACATGCACTTGTGGAACGGTCATTAAGACACTAACAGCTTACAATAAAGGTCACAGTTATAAAAACTCAGGACACTAAAGAGATCTTTCTAATGACTCTGAAAAACACCAAAAGAAAGATGCCCATGGTCCCTGCTCATCTGCGTGAACGTGCCTTAGGCATGCTGCATGGATGCATGGGGACTGTAGATGTGGCCAGGGCAATAAATTACAATGTCTATTTAATGGGGATCAAAGTAATATTTAATTAATCAAAAACACATAAACATAAACACATACAGAGCATCTGCCTCTAGCTCTCTCTCTCCCGAACCTCTGCCTTTGGTGGCCTTTATGCCTCATATATATACACTCACCTAAAGGATTATTAGGAACACCATACTAATACTGTGTTTGACCCCCTTAATTCTACGTGGCATTGATTCAACAAGGTGCTGAAAGCATTCTTTAGAAATGTTGGCCCATATTGATAGGATAGCATCTTGCAGTTGATGGAGATTTGTGGGATGCACATCCAGGGCACGAAGCTCCCGTTCAACCACATCCCAAAGATGCTCTATTGGGTTGAGATCTGGTGACTGTGGGGACCATTTTAGTACAGTGAACTCATTGTCATGTTCAAGAAACCAATTTGAAATGATTCGAGCTTTGTGACATGGTGCATTATCCTGCTGGAAGTAGCCATCAGAGGATGGGTACATGGTGGCCATAAAGGGATGGACATGGTCAGAAACAATGCTCAGGTAGGCCGTGGCATTTAAACGATGCCCAATTGGCACTAAGGGGCCTAAAGTGTGCCAAGAATACATCCCCCACACCATTACATCACCACCACCAGCCTGCACAGTGTTAAAGGGTAAATAAACCCCTGCTCAGAGTCTGACTCCACCCACTAGCAATATTTGAAAAATATTGGGGGCGTGCACCTGAGACCCATAGTGACAGCTGCTGTCAGACTCTAAAATGGAGAGTGACTAGAGTGACGCAAGTAGCTTTGCCACGGAGCGGTCTTTTGAAGTCGAGGACCTTTCTCCCCCACCTTCACCTGAAGTGGAGGAGGGTGAATTGTCTGTGGACACAGGGCCGAAGCCATATCAATTCGAGCCGCTGGCTCAAACTGTGGTTTTAACTCCCTGTTGAGCATCCGAGTGCGCATTCACCTTTACTCGCGTGCAGGGAAAACAAACGAAACGCTGTTCAGTGATGTTTATCCTTTTAGCAGGATTTTTATTTAGCAAGCTTCACTTGAACATAACATCAGTTAGCTGTTCTCTCAACTTAGAAGAATGTGACGTAAAGCGTAACGTCACCATGTACAAAACCATATCTCCAAATAAAACTATACAGGTAGTCAATACCGTAATACAATGTATAAGGGTGCAATACGTTTAACACTCCCGCATCACAAACGCGCGTTTGTCGGCCCCAGAGGATTAACTTTAGCCTAACCATAAATTGTGATTCAAATATATATGATCACTCACCTCAAGACACCGCTAAGGTGGTGGAGTCCATGCAGGAGGAGCAGCGTTTGGCACTGCGTCGCTTTTCAGCGCGAGCTGTTTGGAGAAGCCCATTTCCACCTCCATTGCGTTGGAGAAGCAATCCTACGTAAAATGCAGTTTGCACACTCCTACAGCTCTAGGCGGAACTCACGGTCTTCCAGAACAAGGATGTGCAACCCCTGGCTCTAATTTCCAAGTCTATATGGAAAGCAATACAGTCCAGCAGTGCTGTTGCAACCAGCAACATTACACCTACGCACCATCCTGACCACTGTACTAAATACAGATAATCTACGCTAACTTGAAGCTATCCTAACTGACCTAATACTATGCTACTAACTAACTATGCTTCTAACAATACTACACTAACAAATATGCTAATTAACTACCTAGGCTACACTGAAATAATCTAAATAACTATATAAATGCTATGCTAAATAGATGCTAAAATACTCTATCCTGATCGCTTTCAATACTCACAATTCCAACTCCTGACTCGCTACAGTGGTTTTGACTAAACGAGATGGTTTTTATACTGCCATGGGCATGGTAGCTCGTACCAAGGGCGTGGTGAGCTGGAACCTGCTTACGCCAGCTGTCACCGCTTACGCCACGGCACCGCAAACAGCCAATAGGAAAATTCAACTGCAGTAGCCACCGTTCAACCTGAAGAGGGCAGCACTCAGACGTTTTTACACCATATATTGTAGAATTAAAACACTTTATACACAAATGTAAAAAAATTACTTGAATCAATGACCAGTACTAGTAAAGCCCCATTCTTACAGATCATTAACTAAAAATAGTTGGTTTAGGGTTTAGTTACCCTTTAACAAGGCATGATGGATCCATGTTCTCATTCTGTTTACGCCAAATTCTGACTCTACCATCTGAATGTCTCAACAGAAATCGAGACTCATCAGACCAGGCAACATTTTTCCAGTCTTCAACTGTCCAATTTTGGTGAGCTCTTGCAAATTGTAGCCTCTTTTTCCTATTTGAGTGGTACCCGGTGGGGTCTTCTGCTGTTGAAGCCCATCCGCCTCAAGGTTGTGCGTGTTGTGGCTTCACAAATGCTTTGCTGCATACCTCGGTTGTAACGAGTGGTTATTTCAGGCAAAGTTGCTCTTCTATCAGCTTGAATCAGTCGGCCCATTCTCCTCTGACCTCTAGCATCAACAAGGCATTTTCGCCCACAGGACTGCCGCATACTGGATGTTTTTCCCTTTTCACACCATTCTTTGTAAACCCTAGAAAGGGTTGTGCGTCAAAATCCCAGTAACTGAGCAGATTGTGAAATACTCAGACCGGCCCTTCTGGCACCAACAACCATGCCACGCTCAAAATTGCTTAAATCACCTTTCTTTCCCATTCTGACATTCAGTTTGGAGTTCAGGAGATTGTCTTGACCAGGACCACACCCCTAAATGCATTGAAGCAACTGCCATGTGATTGGTTGATTAGATAATTGCATTAATGAGAAATTGAACAGCTGTTCCTAATAATCCTTTAGGTGAGTGTATATGTATATATATATATATATATATATATATATATATATATATATATATTATTGAAGCAAAAAATTTATCCAACACCTATATGACTAAAGAAAACTAACTGCACCCTTAAGCTTAATAGCTGGTTGTGCAGCAACAACTACAACCAAACGCTTCTGATAACTGGAGATCAGTCTTTCACAAGGCTGTGGTGGAATTTTGTCCAACTCTTCATTGCAGAACTGCTTTAGTTCAGCCACATTGGAGGGTTTCCAGCATGAACGGCCCGTTTATGGTCCTTCCACAGCATCTCAATTGGGTTCAAGTCAGTACTTTGACTAGGCCTCTCAGAAACTGTAATTTTGCTTCCTTTGAGCCATTTAGAGGTGGACTTACTCCTAAGCTTTCATCATTAATCATTGTCTTGCTGCATAATCCAGTTGCGCTTGAGCTTCAACTCACGGACTGATGGCCTGATGTCCTCTTTAAGGATTTTCTGGTAGAGAGCAGAATTCATGTTTCCCAAAATGATTGCAATTCACACTGGCCCACACCATCACACTATAACCAACATTCTTGACCGTAGGTATGATGTTCTTTTTGTGGAAATTTGTGTTTGATTTATGCAAGATGTAATGGGACCCCTGTCTTCCAAATAGTTCCACTTTTGACTCATCAGTCCACAGAACATTCTCCCAAAAGGGTTGAGGATCTTCAAGATGTGTTTTGTTAAAATTCGATGAGCCTTAATGTTCTTCTGGGTTAGCAGTGGCTTTTGCCTCGGCACTCTTGCCTGGATGTCATTTTTGGCCAGTAACTTTATGATAGTAGATTCATGAACAGTGATATTTATTGATGCGTGAGAGGCCTGCAGTTCCTTGGATGTTGTCCTTGGTTTTATTGTGACTTCCTGGATGAATCGTCACTGTGCTCTTGGATGAAATTTGGAAGGTCGGACACTTCTGGGAAGGTTCACTGCTGTTCCAAGTTTTCTCCATTTGAAGACATTGGCTCTCACTGTAGTTCTTTTGAGTCCCAGGGCCTTTCAAATAGCTTTGTAACCCTTCCCAAACCAATGTTTTTCAATCACATTTTTCCATGTCATTTCTGGAATTTATTTCAACCTTGGTATAGTGTGAGAAATTTTTGCCAACTTCATGCTTCTGAAAAAGTTCTATTTAGGTGTTGATTTGATTGAACAGGGCTGGCAGTAATCAGGCAAGGGCGTGTTTAGTCCAGCTGAACCCCATAATGAATGCAGTTTCATATATTTGGTAATTTAGGAACTATGGGGACAAATACTTTTTCACACAGGCCCAGTTGGTATTGGATATCTTTTTGATTCATTAAATAACATTATAATTAAAATAAAATTATTTGTGTTTATTCAGATTGCCTTTGTTTAATGTTAGAATTTTTGAAACAATTTAGTATAAGGTATCCACAAAATCATAAGAAATCAGGATGGGGCAAATACTTTTTTACAGCACTGTACCTCCCAAGTCTCCTGTTGATAGAACAGATGCCGCAACCTTATCCACATAGATGATGCAAAAAAGTTATTTTAAAAGTACTGTAAGCCAGGAGTGGACCGGCCAAAGGGAGAAACAGGACTTTTCTCTTATGGGCTGGGCACGAAACGGGGCAGAACGGGCCGCAAAATGATATTCCAATGGGGGCTGCAACATGCATCCACCCCCCTCACATCAATATTTAGTGGTAGGGGGAGGACACAATTAGATGAATGTTGTTTTGCACAAGAGAAGACCATTTGATCACACTGTCTGGCTCGGTCATACTTAATAATATAGCCAGAAATAAGTAATAATGCACAATCATAATAATGCACAACAGCTAGATCTCTTTTTTCAAATAACATCAAACATTTTGGAGCATTGATTGAGTACTTTCCTCACAAAGGACGCACTTCCAATATGTTTACCGTAATTTCCGGACTATTGAGCGCACCTGAATATAAGCCGCACCCACTGATTTTTAAATAAAATATTATTTTGAACATAAATAAGCCGCACCTGTCTATAAGCCGCAGGTGCCTACCGGTACATTGAAACAAGTTAACTTTACTCAGGCTTTAACGAAACACGACTTGTAACAAAAATAAATAGGCTTTAACGAAATACGGTGTGGCAGCGGGGATGTAGTCAAGCGCCCGTCCGGGAGAGAAAAGTGGTAAGGGTGCTTACACCTGAGCTAAATTATGTCTAACACCGGTGTCTAATTTCAGTAAGCATGGGGAGAGCGGCATAAAATGCAGCAGCCACAGAGCTGAGAAAGTGACACACGTCAGTCTAGTGTTGGCGCATAGAAGAATTGAGAAACTTTATAAAATTGATTGTAAACATTGCTGTGGCCATTAAAAGCCTTACCTGGAACACCAAGTGCCCTGCTGAAAACTGTCACACTGGTGCCCGTGTGACAGTTTTCCCAAGGAGGGCACGTGAAGCAGGGCACTTGAAATTAGACACCGGTGTTAGACATAATTTAGCGCAGGTGTAAGCGCCCTTACAGCTTTTCTCTCCCGGACGGGCGCTTGACCACGCCCCCGCTGCCACACACGGCTTGTAATAAAATATTTGCAGTAAATAGTAGCCTACCAAGAAAGTCATTGGTCACTATCTTCCTCCTCTTGTGCACATGAAACCACTGAAGTCATCTCCTTCGGTGTCGGAGTTGAATAGCCTCAGATTTAGTTGTCTTTTTGCACTGAGTCAATTCATCACGCTGCTGTTTCCAGCGTCTTATCATCGACTCATGAAGACCAAGCTCTCGTGCAGCAGCCAGATCAATCGCCTTCAACTTGAAAGCAGCATCATATTCGTTTCTCCATGTCTTTGCCATGGTGAGGTTGACAAAATTACTACCGTAATCAGAATGATGGGAAGTTTGAGCGCGCTCGATTTAATCTAAACAGTAAACAAAAAAGTTGTTTTGACCTTAACCCGTTCGGCAATTTCATTGGTCTAATGAAAGCTTCAAGCCGCCAAAAAACTGAGCACGTCACAGAATGTTTTTTTAAATTTTTTTTTCTAAAATTTGAAAGCGGGAAAAATCCATATATTAGCCGCGTTACTGTATAAGCCGCGAGGTTCAAAGCGTGGGAAAAAAGTTGCGGCTTATAGTCCGGAAATTACGGTACTCACCACCTTCGTCAGCAGCCAGGTACAGCTTCCCAAGTTTTTTCCTTTGTTAATCCTTATACTGTAAAAAGTTGACAGTAATAGAGTACTTCAATACAAGTGTCTTTCAATACAAGAATGAGTTAGGTTTTGAATATTCCAACCACAGTTGCTGTCGTGTGCATTTATTTACCTCAGCTGTTAGCACTGGGCTGTGTATGTGTGTTGCTGTTAACCCTTTAGACCTGCTCGATATTTAAAAGTATATAGGGTATTTTTATTTTGTTTAAGGCTAAAACTTGTAGCTTTATATACTGTAGTTTTAAATGCTAAAACCCTATTTCTACTATAACAATCTTTTAAAATTATAAAATTTTGTTTTTATCTCATTTAATATTTTTTTATTATTTTATTTTGTTTTCCAATGAGCTCTAATCAATACAAAAACACCCTAGACTACAAATACATGCTTATTCAATGCAATATATGTTTATTCGTGTCAACTTATCGTCATGATCCCTGATGGAGGGAACGAGACTTTCTGTCAATGTAGTGACACTAGGAATCTCTCTCTTGAGAGCCTCGGTTAGCTCTTATCTTTTACAAAAGGCCAATGAGAATTGGCGAACAGAATTTGCATGCCATTCCCACGGACATACAGGTATAAAAGGAGGGAAGCATGCGTCTGTTCAGACTTTCAGGTTTTGAGCTGAGGAAGCGAGAGTACGGTCCCGGCCATTTCAGCGGCTTAGTACAGTGTTGTGGCAAGAGGGACACAATGTCTCGTTCCCTCCATCAGGGAACGGAGGTTCTGACAGTAACTGAGACGTTCCCCTTCTGTCACTCACTCAATGTTGTGTCGATGTAATGACACTAGGGGTTGCTATATAAAAATGCCACAACACTGAACGTGTTACGTGGACTGCTGATGCAGGTGCAAGCAAGCTGTTGCGTGCGTGCGAAAATAGCAGGTGCATCAGACTGCATGTAATCTTCCCAAAGACCCCAAGAGATGTCATATAGTTCCCCATTTCCGTGAGCGAGGGAAGCGGCGTAACTAGCCTGAGAGCAGGCCGCGCCAGCCACAGCCTTTTCTCTCTCTATGTTTTCTCTCCAGAGTGTGAGATGCCGCTGGGGGCATCTAACACTATATCATGCTTTGGAGAAGGAGTTCTTTTCCAACCCTGTTCTTTCAGGGTGAAAAGACCCCGCAGAAACCACATCCTGCCCAACAGGATAGGTTAACATGTGGCAAATACATGACATGGGCTTACCAGCCACACATGGAAGTGGCGCGGTGGTAGATCCAGCCTTGACGGGAAGGAACTCTACAAACACAGGTACTGGAGGGGGCAGAGGGAGCTTTGCCCAAGGGAGACACAGGGGGACCATACCTGGGAAAATACGTCATAGGAGGTATTGGAATAATTAGAACCTGTGGACCACCTATTCCAGTGCAGGCAAGTCGGTGCCTGCAGTGGGTCTGGCTGTGAACTTCCTCCGCTTAGTTCGGTGCCAGAGGGCTAGGGAGGAAGAAAACCCAGGGTCTGTGAATTGTGGACTCGACTGGGGGAGTAGAGCGCACATCTTCATCTCAGGGGAAAGGAAATGCGGTATGCGCAAGCAATACACCCGGCCATATTTCCAACAGCGTATGCTCTTTAGAGGTGAGTGGAAAAGCAGTGGGTTTTAATCAGACTGTTGAAATGCAACTGCTCGGCTCAGATGAAAAATTCTGTCTAAACAGATGCATGCTTCCCTCCTTTTATACCTGTATGTCTGCGGGAGGGGCATGCAAATTCTGTTTGCCAAATTCTCACTGGCCTTTTCTCAAAGATAAGAAGTAACCGAGGCTCTCAAGAGAGACCCCTAATGTCACTACATCGACACACCATCGTGTGAGTGACAAAAGGGGAACCTTTATTATTAATGATACCTGTGGCCATTAAGTGAACTGCAGCCAGCTACCTGTTGCTCGTGCTCGCGCACACACTCCATAGGGACCAAAACAGTGACGTAACGCACAAAGAGACTGAATGTGATTCGCCTGCATCATTCTGACAGACTAGGTAGCATAATTAAAATAACAGTTATGATTGTTTTACTACAAACTTTGAGACTGCTTATTATAATTGACTCTCCAGTGCTGGAACAGGGCTAAAACAAAGTGTGTATATATGTCTTATATATTGACTGCATGGAGTGGTGGTGGCGTAGTGGACTAAAGCACATCACTGGTAATCAGAAGGTCGCTGGTTTGATCCCCACAGCCACCACCATTGTGTCCTTGAGCAAGACACTTAATCCAGGTTGCTCCGGGGGGATTGTCCCTGTAATAAGTCCACTGTAAGTGGCTTTGGATAAAAGCGTCTGCCAAATGCATAAATGTAAATGTAAATATATACGATAGCCTATCGTTAGCTAGTTAGCCAGCTTTATCAATAGCTGTTAGCTAAATTTGGTTGATGATTACAGTAGCTGTTTATAAAATAGACTGTTCATTATAAATATGTAGACGCAATTCTGTATTGATGTGATTCCACCACAACTGTCATTTTGATATATCGATGCGCTATAGATTTATAATAATAGTAGGGCTGTCGAGTTAACGCGTTAATAACGCGCGATTAATAATACAAAAAATAACGGGTTAAAATAATTAACGCATTTAATCGCAGTACCACCTGTATACTCCAGAGGGCAGTAAGTGAAATTTCAGCTGTGTGAGCAACACACAGTTTATACAGTGAAGAAAACAACACAGATATGCGTTACTAAGGGTTCAAATGTGAACTAAGGGATCTCAATATGTGTTTAAAGATTGAGTATTAAACTATATTTAACTTGTCACAGTGACCTAAACATTTTATTTTTATGACACAACGCACCCGAGACGCTACACAAGCATGTCTGACACAGGTCGTATGGTAGGGTGACCACGGGACAGTCCCGAAATTGGAAGCTTTGTCCTGCGTCCCGCAAGTCATAAGCAGTGTCCCGCATTTCAATTTTGTCTGTATAATTTTTTATCTTTATTATTATTGCGGCATCATTTTATTTAATCGTCCTTTAATTACAAAATCACTATAAAAAAATAGTTAATAAGAAAACACTGAACATGCGCAGCCTTTTTTTCTTGCCAGAGCGGGAGAACACTGGAAAAAAAAAACTGCAACAGAAAAATGGGTCTATCCAGAGCTCCCGAGAAGAAAAAGTGTCTATGTTTGTATAATAAAGAATTGGAGAAAATATATACATGGTTAAAACCAGTTACAGTTACCCTAAAAAAGGAGAGTGCAGGGTATGCCACCGAAGTTTCAAGGACAGCTCTGCTGAAGCAGTTCATTGCCCCAAACATAACAGCTCTGATATCTTTGGCTTTGAGCATTCCTGTCACCAACACGTTCGTGGAGAGGGTGTTTTCACTGATGACTGCTGCGTGGACAGAGACAAGGAACTGATCATCTGTGGACCTCATCAAAAGTGAACTCCTGGTGAAAGTGAACACCTACACCTGCCAGGAGTTCTACAGTCATAATGAATGAGAAGACCCTACTCGAAGCAGCCAGATCAGACAAAAACATTTTAATTCAAGATACACTAAATCCGGTAAGAACGCATTTAATCTTTCTAGTCTTTAATAATGGAATTGATGTGCTTATTTGGAAATGTGATTTTTCACATCGCCAGACACTACTGAAATATAAGACTCATGCAAAAACCAAGCTGCATGATGACCTGCAGGAGGCGCTAAGCGTACTCGGCTTGCTGCGGAGACCAGGCCTCCAGCCCTCGGCGTCGCCTGATGCCAGTGGCCGGGGGAGAGGACGTCGTAAGCGGTGTGTGAGAAAGCGGAAGCGCTGAAAGAGGGCGGGGGTCCATACTAGGCTAAAAACAAACCCGAGCCGGCCGGCTCTCCCGTCTATCATGCTGTCAAATGTTTGCTCCCTGGACAATAAACTGGACTATATCCGACTCCAGCAGGCTACGCAGCGTGAGTTTAGAGACTGCTGCGCCTTTGTTTTCACGGAGACGTGGCTCAGCGACAGAGTTCGGATGCCGCCATTCAGCTAGACGGGCTCGCCTCGCTTCGTGCCGACAGAAATACAGCTCTCTCGCGGTAAGACTCGCGGTGGTGGCTTGTGTGTTTACATCAACACGGAATGGTGCAAGAACTCTATGCTAGTCTCTAGTTACTGTTCATCGCTATTGGAGCTTGTAGATGCAGACCTTTTATCTACCACGGGAATTCACCACTGTTTGCATAACCGAGTTTACATTCCCCAGCCTAACGCTAAGGAAGCGCTCTGTGAACTGTATGGGGCTATGAGCTGAACTGCAGAACGCTCACCCCGACGGACTGTTTATTGTCGCCGGAGATTTCAACCATGCAAATCTCAAGACAGTGCTCCCTAAATTCCATCAGTATGTGGACTTTGCAACGAGAGGGCTAACGCGTTGATCTTGTTTACACAAACATCCCAGGCGCTGCACCGGCGGAGCCCCGCCCCACCTCGGCTACTCAGACCACATCTCTGTTATTTTAATTCCAGAATACAGACCGCTCGTCAGACGCACAAAACCGCTTCAGAAGCAGGTGAAAACCTGGCCAGCAGGAGCCATCTCTGCTCTTCAGGACTGTTTTGAGTGTACTGACTGGCACATGTTCAGGGAGGCTGCAACATATGGCGATTCTACCAACTTGGAGGAATACACAGCATCAGTGACCAGCTACATCAGCAAGTGCATTGATGATGTCACTTTCTCCAAGACCATCACCACACGCTCCAACCAGAAGCCGTGGATGACTGCGGAGGTGCGCACGCTGCTGAGGTCCCGAGACTCCGCCTTAAGAGCAGGCGATAAGGCAGCCCTAAGAACAGCTAGGGCCGAACTGTCACGGGCAATCAGAGAGGCCAAGCGTGCACACGCCCAGAGAATCCACAGTCACTTCCATGACATCGGTGACACGCGGCGCATTTGGCAGGGCATCCAGGCCATCACCAACTACAGGACAACATCAGTTGCCTGTGACAAAGATGCCTCCCTTCCAGATGCGCTGAATGACTTCTACGCTCAGTTTGAAGTGCAGAACGACATGATGGCGAGGAAGACCACCCCTCCTCCCAACGACCAGGTGCTCTGTCTTACCACAGCAGATGTGAGGAAAACTCTACGTAGAGTCAACCCACGGAAGGCTGCTGGACCAGACAACATTCCTGGCAGAGTGCTCAGAGGATGTGCAGACCAGCTGGCAGATGTTCTTACCGACATCTTCAACATCTCTCTGAGCAGCGCCGTCGTTTCAACGTGCTTCAAGGCCACCACCATCATCCCCCATGCCAAAGAAGTCTTCAGTGTCCTGCCTCAACGACTACCGTCCCGTCGCACTTACACCCATCATCATGAAGTGCTTCGAGAGGCTCATCATGAGGCACATTAAGACCCACTAGTCACTAGACCCACTGCAGTTTGCGTATCGTTCAAACCGTTCAACGGCCGATGCCATCGCCACAACCCTCCATCTGGCCCTCACCCACCTAGACAATAAGGACTCATACGTTCGAATGCTGTTCATAGATTTCAGCTCAGCATTCAACACAATCATTCCCCAGCACCTGATTGGAAAGCTGAACCTGCTGGGCCTGGACACCTCCCTCTGCAACTGGATCCTGGACTTCTTGACTGGGAGACCTCAGTCAGTCCGGATCGGGAACAGCATCTCCACCACCACCACACTGAGCACTGGGGCCCCCCAGGGCTGTGTGCTCAGTCCACTGCTGTTCACTCTGCTGACTCACGACTATGCAGCAATGCACAGCTCGAACCACATCATCAAGTTCGCCGATGACACGACCGTGATGGGTCTCATCAGCAAGAACGACGAGTCAGCATACAGAGAGGAGGTGCAGCGGCTGACGGACTGGTGTAGAGCCAACAACCTGTCCCTGAATGTCGACAAAACAAAAGAGATGGTTGTTGACTTTAGGAGAGCACAAGGTTAAACACTCCACTGAACATCGACGGCTCCTCTGTGGAGATCGTCAAGAGCACCAAATTCCTTGGTGTTCACCTGGCGGAGAACCTCACCTGGTCCCTCAACACCAGCTCTATCACCAAGAAAGCCCAGCAGCGTCTCTACTTTCTTCGAAGGCTGAGGAAAGCACATCTCCCAACCCCCATCCTCACTACATTCTATAGAGGGACTATTGAGAGCATCCTGAGCAGCTGCATCACTGCCTGGTTTGGGACTTGCACCGTTTCGGACCGCAAAGCCCTGCAGAGGATAGTGAGGACAGCTGAGAAGATCATTGGGCTCTCTCTTCCCTCCATCAAAGACATTTACAAAAAACACTGTATCCGCAAAGCAACTAGCATTGTGGACGACCCCACACACCCCTCACACAAACTCTTTACCCTCCTCCCGTTTGGCAAGAGGTACCGAAGCATTCGGGCCCTCACGGCCAGACTGTGTAACAGCTTCTTCCCCCAAGCCATCAGACTCCTCAATACTCAGAGACTGGTTTGACACACACACACGTGTCCTGAGTTGCACTTTAATTACTGTCACTTTATAACTGTCTGCTACCTCAATAACTGCTATGTGCATAGAACAATATCTCATAGTATGTTATGTATACGTTTTTAGAAACTGTCATCTTTTTGCACTACTGAGTACTGGTCGGCGCTGCACTGTCTATTGTCCTGTTCATTGTCAGAAATTTGTTGTACTGTCCCGTACTTTTTGCACATGTTTGCACGTGCACTTTATATAGGTATATATAGGTATTTTATTTCGTTGTGTTGTCTCATGTGGTCCTGTGTTGGTCCTTTGTTGTTTTTATGTAGCACCATGGTCCTGGAGGAACGTTGTCTCGTTTTGCTGTGTACTGTACTAACTGTATATGGTTGAAACGACAATAAAAAACTACTTGACTTGACTTTTAAAGATTAGATTATTATTTTCACTTCATTATATTTACACTGAGTAGGTCTGTGCTGTTAAAATTATTTTGTATCGTAGACCTTATGCCAAACTGTGTGACGTTCACAGCGCCATCATTAACATTTAACATCACTGCAAAAATGCATCTAATATAAAATCAATATGCATTCACCTAGTACAATAATAGTAAGTTATCTCTCCCTCGTGTCCCGCAAAATCAGGTCTGCTGACCTGCAACAGAGCAATAGCCAGGTGGTCACCCTATGTATACCCGTCTTGTTTCTTAAAAAAAACTAAATATGTCTGACGCTGGTGTACATTGATGGGCTCTTAAAAAAGCCCTCATAATAAATCTCCAACTGATTGACAAATTCACTTGTGAAATGGATTGCTGTGAACTGTGTGCCAATGATTGACTTATGATCAATAATATGGTAATAAACAATACATTGTATTCTAAAGCCGCTTTTATATTATTTTATCAATGATTAACTCTTCTGCTACAAGAATGTAATGCATTTTAATTATTTGAATATGTTTTTATTTTATATTTAATTTTTTTATATTTAAAGATAACTATGTATAATTATTTCATCATTATGTATTGAATTATTGTTAAATGAGGGGCTTTCTCAGCAAACATTTGTATATGCGATTAATTAATTGGGACACCATGTAATTAATTCGATTAAATATTTTAATCAAAATATTGAAATGAAAAAAGATTGACAGCCCTAAATAATATATATATATATATATATATATATATATATATATATATATATATATATATATATATATATATATATATTCTGTATAACCAAGTTAGGTTACACTAATGAATGGATCTTTTTGCATTATCTTGAACATTGTCTAGCCTTCATACATGTATTATTGTAGTTTACCTTGCTAAATAATTTCAGATTATCATTGACATTAACCTGACTTATAGAATAAAGAGAAGCCAGCGTAAGCAGGCAAGATCAAGTTAGCTCAAATTACACAGATCAATCCTTATGGCACTATATTTCACATGCTTCGCAGTTATGTAAGCTTACCAGTCCAATAAGAAGTATGCCAATTCAGGGTCGTTTTTGATCCCCAAACCGGTTTTGATCCCCAGTACCTAACAAAGGTCCCTCCAGGAATCAAATGCCATGCCGATGTTCACTCTAGTTTTCGCTCGACCACGATCATGTTCCTGCTTAGCCAGATGGGATTCAGTAGATAAATTTTTTTTTTCAATTATTAAAAAAATATTTTGGGTTTACTCTGAGTTTGTGTAGGAGGGCTGGGAACTGGGAGCCATCACTGTAGTGTTGTTGTGCTGGGAGCAAGACATTTGCTGGATTCCATTTCTAAGATAAAGTTACCTACTGTTGCAGTTTGTTGTAACTGTTGAATAGAAGAAGAGAAGCTTCTGTCTGAAGCGAGGCTCTCGAGAGCAAGCAATAAACGTCAATTCAATTGGAAAATTTATAATATAATACCCCCCTTATAATACCTCCAGGGAGACGCACTGCACACTTTGTGCACCACTGGTCTAGCACATGTTTTCCTTGAAAAACTAATAAAAAACATTGCAGATGGAGAGCAAACATGTTCGGAGTGAATGGTCCCTAAATCTACTTTTTGGTATCTATATATTTAGTTACATACTACTCTACATCACTATGTTTTCAACTTCTTTGATGATTAAAATCAGGGGTTTTCTAGTGTAAAGTCTCTCTTCAATTTGAGATTATTGAGATCCTTATTGTGTTTGTGTCAGATAAACATTAAATGATGTCATCTGATGGTTATATAGCCTATTTGAAATTATATTAAAATTACATAATAGTAAGTTACTTTTTTCTTACAAAAAAGTAATGTAGCTAACTAAGAGTACAAGAGTAATGTAGCTAAATAAGAGCATCTGATGGTTATATAGCCTATTTGAAATTATATTACAATTACATAATAGTAAGTTACTTTTTTCTTAGAAATAAGTAATGTAGCTAACTCTGACCCCAGCTTAGCTTAGCTTAGCTGGGATATGTAAAAAATAAATAATTTCACCATGTATATGCAGAAATGTATGTATAATGTGTGACAATTGATCCATTAAATTAAATTACATTAAATTAAATTAAATTAAATTAAAAATACATTAAATTAATTAAATTAAAGAGTAGCTTGACTGCAAAAGCTACTTTAAAGTATGAGTACCTTAGGAAGTTGCAGATTCAAAATACAAACATTGTTTCAAACTAGATGAAAATATATGCTGAATGTAAATCATCTTACGATGATATCCAGTGCTGAATTAAAGAGCAGGCAGAGCACTTTGCATTTCAGATGGCTGTTATTTGCTTACGTCCCACATATTGTTAATTTATTTGTGTCTAGAAGGGACCACAGAGACAGGTTCAAGTTAAACAGATGAGGGAATTTCTTGCTTTATTGCTCTCTGGTGACGAATGACATGCCACCAGAAATCCTGCTTTTTGTAGCGTTTCATTGCAAAATAAAATTACAACAGCAGCAAAGATTCAGATTACTCTTTGCAGCAATTGCCTTTCAAGCAGAAGTAAATAACATTTGAGGCAACTATTTCTGGGAAAGGTAAATGAGCACTAACAACTAATTTCAGAACTGGTGAGTAAAACAGTTTCATCATACTAAAAGGACTGTCTGTCAAACTGTCCTAGTTACAATGTAACTGGTTTTGTTTATTTAAAAGTGGCAATGAACTGTACAAGACTAGGACAGGCGAAATATCAAGTACTCATGATATATTCACAAATGCTTTTGTGCTTTTGATTTGAAATTGCAACTTGCGAGTATGAGAACATTAAAACAAAGGTGTTTTAATAGTAGGCCTATCACTCAGTCGCAAAAACAGCAGTCGAATTGTTAAGTTTGGTTCATTTCCGTAAATCAGTTCAAAATGATGTTTTCAATTAATCCGATCATAATTCTATTTCAACAATTCGTTTACTTGATCACAAAAAAGTGTCCATGCCACTGCCATGCATTCCATGTATTAAAAAGTAGTAAAAGTATACATTATTCCTACCACTGAAACAATTCAACTTTGAAGTACCACCTGTTTTCTCCAAGGGGCAGTAAGCAAATCTCCAGCTGTATGGCAATGCCCAGATTATACAGAGAACAAACCACACTTACTGACAGCAATCAACACAACATGAGGATGGGTTCATGGCATGCATTCAAACACTTGATGGAGTAAAAATCCAAACGCAGGGATCTCAAGAAGTGAGACGCTCCAAAAGGATCTGTCTGACACAGGTGTACTGTGAACCATATAGACCAATGATTGGCTTATGTTCAATATTATGAAAATAAACAATATATTGGCTTCTACTTTTTGTACTGTCTTATAACTGCTTGACTCATCTGCCACAATAATGTAATGCATTTTAATTATCAGATTTTATATATATATTTGTCATTATTTAAAAACAACTATTTATAATTATGTCATCATTATAAATTATATTATTGTTGTTTGAGGGGCTTTCTCCACGAATATTTATATATGTGATTAATTAATCGGCATACCATTTAATTCTATATATAAAAAAATCTTTGACAGCCCTAGTAAAAATCATTCTTTCTTGTGTTAATTTGGTGATAAACAGTAAAAAAAAAAAAAAAAAAATCAAATAACTAATTTGTACTGTATTTTACTTGGATTTAACACTTTAAATATTAAATATAATTAAAAGCCTGACAAATTTTAAGATGTATCTTATATTTTTTACATTATAATATAGGTTTTATATCATTTTAAATATTAAGATATAATACTCAAAATATTAAAATATAATCTTGCCCAGCCTTATGCATAACTTTAACATATGAGAACAGAAATCTGTGTCATGACACAAAAGTGGTTTGTGGATTATTGTCTGCTGGGTAGCAATATATTTTCTGTAATGAGTACAAATTACCAATTAGAAGGATAGAACTGTACATTTGCAATGTTTGGAGCAACAATTCGATAGTGTCACCACACAATTGTTCAAGATAACTGATTTAACCTTGATATTTATTGGAAATTGTGCCAACAGTGGGTAAGGGACCGTCTGAAAAGTCCACATATTATGCAAAAATGTGCAAAACATTTTGAGGGTGTGGTAAGGGACCATCTGAAAACTTCAGCCAGCAGAACAAATTACAAATATTGGGCTATAGATAATAGGCAGCTATATTATAAGCATATAAACATAACTAGATTAATTAAAGGTGCTGTAAGCGATTTTATTCATGAAAAAGTATGCAAACACTTTTCTTACTCCCTTAAAATATTAATGAAATAAGTGTGCTGAGATATCTCACACTGAGATATCCTCTGTGACAGCTGTAGATTTTGTAAACAGCAAACAATTTTGTGTCTGCGGACATTGACGCTTTTCACCTGTCAATCATTTTGCTTGTTCTCATTTGAAGCGGATCATTGAGGCTATGATTCATAATGTTTCTCAGTTGAGGGTGCTTTTGTGTCACTGTTGATTTTTCACAGCCACAGGAACAAACATCAATGCTGTTCTGCTTAGTTTTTGTCTCAAAATTATCTTTGGAAGGCAGTGTTTTGGAATGAGGGGGTGTTGCTAATTCAACAGGTGATGTGAAAACTACAGAATGCTGAAATCGCTTACAGCACCTTTAAGTCTCTATTATTTTATTCTGCCAAAAACCCGTTCATGACCGGTGATGAATGGCATTGAAATAAATTGGGTTGCATTGGGCAAAAGATTGTGAAACCCTGCGTTAGATGGTACTGTGATTTTGTTATTTGAAATAGGAGGTATGAAAATGTTGATACCATATGTGTTCACTTTTACAGAGTTACAAGGAAAAACAGGCTTGATATAACCCGTGAAAATTACAAAATCTCTTCAACGCACCGGCGAGAGAAAAACTGTCCTTGGTTTTGTAATGCATGAAGAAGCAAAACAAGAAAATTGTCTATTTAGAAGATTAATGTTCAGATATGAAATAGGGTTGTTGCTTTCATTCACAGCGTTGAAATTCCCAGCATATTGAGCATAAAAATACATCTCTAAAAATTTGATTTGGGATTCACCGTTATTGTTTTTAAGCCACTGCTTGGTTTCACAGACAGAAATGTATTGTATTTTTGTTCAAAGAGATAATGGCCATTGGAGGAGAATCCTAATAATAACCGAGCAAAGTTTAAAGCATTCAAAGTTTTATAAATGTTTTTAAATTAACGGTCACAGTGACTTCTAAAGTCATATTGATTTCTCTCTGAAATAAAACGCAAGCCGGCAGAGTGGCAGCCACTATCTGTCCAATGCTGTGACGGCTGACACCTTAAAAGGAGGTAAATAGACTCAGCTTGCCTGAAAAAAACTGCTATTTTACAACTGGTCACCTTACTTGATCAGTACCTGAGTGTTTGAAATGTTAATGGTTAAACCAAATAATTTGTTGGCCTCTCATAGATTTTGGCTCAGGTTTCAGAAGTTAATTAAGAAAGTTAATTAAACCTCATTGAAAATCACGTCGATAAAGGGTCAGGAATGCACAAGGAAAGAGGAGATTGAGCAAGGAGGAGGAAACTGAAGGAGTACATGCTACTTCTGAAAGACCATGGAGGACAGCTCAGTATATTTTCCAGTATGTTTTTCTATTTTCTATTGTGGAAGTATATGTGCTGTAAAGTTTCCCTCAGGGGTGCTGAGGACAAAATGGAGAGAAGAAAGGAAGAGAAGAAAGGTAGAGAGGGGAAAATAACATAATCCATATGAACAATACCCAAGCTAATGCTTAGAGACAGAGGCCTGGTACATTGTGGGGGAGAAGAAAAACTGATTTGGGGTCTCTCTGGCTTACACAGTACACTGTAAAAACATTTACTATGAATTTACAGTATATTCCAGGTTACAACGTGCTGTACTTCACAGTAATTTTCACTCATTTTACAATGTATTTGTATTTTGTGACTTCACAGTGAACAGAACCAGAAAATGACTAATTCTGGTTAATTGTGCTGTTGATGTTTTTGATGTTATTTTGCTGACACTTTATTTTGTAAAATACATAAATACAAAATGCAATTCACACAAGCTATTACTAAAATGCACCTCTTCTATAATGAACATGTACTCAATTTCTGAGTTCCAGGTAATTTTTTGTAATTAGTTTTTTCTTTTTTCAAGTAAAAAATGTCTAGTGGTGAAACTTGTAGTGAACGTTTTTTTTTTTTTTGTTTTGTTTGTGGGGTTGGTGGGGTTCACATGGAATACAACACATGGTCTTACCTGGTAGGAGTGGAAGCACATAGTGCGGAACGGCGCCATGGTAGATCCTACCGGGGGGGTTACTACAAACACGGCGACCAAGGACAGAGGGCCCTCTGCCCAAGGAAGACGCGGTTTACCGGCAGGGAAACTCTGCCCAAGGAAGACGCGGTTTACCGGCAGGGAAACCATTTTGCAGAATATACATCACACGGGGTTGCCTAGGGGGACAACCAGCACATGTGGCGCACTTACCTTCATATGGGGGCCTGGGTGACACCCGTACTGTGGTGGCAGCGAGCCTCTGCAAAGACTCGTCGGCCACTAGGCTAGGGAGGAAGAACGTCCAGGGTTCACACTTCTTGAGAACGCAACTAGGGAAAGAACGCACGTCTTAGCCTCAAGGGAGGGGCAAGGCGCTAGCACAAGCGATACACCCAGCCAGCTGACCCAAACTTACCTGTTTGTGTCACCTGATAACACACGGGACGAAACTGGCTCAAACTTGAAGTTATAAAACCTTGCGTTAGGTGTTGCCCAGCCCACGGATCTACATATGTCTGCTAGAGAGGTGCCGTGAGACAACGCCCAAGAAGCTGCAACACCCCTGGTAGAATGGGCACGTAGCCCAGTCGGGGTCTCAGGATGACTTGAGAGTAAGCCGGACCGAACTCTAGGCACAGTTTGCTGACAGAGAACGCCTGCAGGTCCATCAGGAGGGTGGTCTTCAGAGAGAGCGCCTTTAGCTCTGCTGACTCAAGGGGCTCGAAGGGAGCTCCCCGAAGGACCACGGAGAGGTCCCATGAGGGAACGAGGCGCGCCCTGGGGTGGGGTGGGGGTTAACCTCCTTGCGCCTCTCAGGAATCTGATGATCAAATCGTGCTTCCCTAATACTTACCATCCACTGAATTGTCAGAGCACAAAAACAGGAATATAATATCATTACTATTTTGATCTGTGCTTTTTATTTATTTTTGCACTTATTGTTTTTTATCTGCACTTATTTTTTGATTCACGCTTATTATTTTGATTCATGCTTATTATTATTGCAGTAAATATGATGGGATTTTGATCCCATACTTTGTTTTTTATTTCACCTCTAATCACATGGGGATTTGCTGTCTCTAAATCTTACATAATTTACAATATTCATCCATAATGTATCCTCACTTCAATGCATTTTTTGTTATTTTGAATACAGTAGATAATCAAGTGTTCTAAATTGAAGTGAGGGCATACAAAGAAAAATGTGAGTGTATGGAAATGTCCCCTGTCAGTACATACATTGTGTCTCCAAGTTCAAATCTTGTGAATATAATAAACCTTTTTCCCAATTAAACCTCATCAAATCACTAATACATTTTCACATTCATTAGAATTAAAAATTTTGTGTCCTGGTGTTTATTATTAATATAACAGATTCATTTATTCATAGATTTTGATTCCAGTGGTGGCTGCATAGGATTGTTTCCAATTTCCAATAACTCCAGAGCGTTGTAAAGTCCAAAAGTCAATGTTTTGAAAAAGGATAGATGTAATAATTTCCAAAATTCACAACATGTTTTTATCTAACGAAATATTCCGCCTCAATCCATGTTTGTTGGCATTTAGACTTTCGAAAACATTTTCACTGTGGTGGAAAAAACTTGCTGTACACAAAGCGAGGCACGCACCTTCCGGGGCAGTCTAGCAGCTAATATATAATATATATAGGCCTATGTATTTATATAGTCTAGCACTATTATATATTACAAAAAAAGATCAGTATTATGTAGGACTATCTGCGTTCAGCTTGGCTCCATTTGATCCATATTATTCTATTTTATTCAATACATTTTTAGGGTGATGACGCCATAAAATATGACGACAGACATTAGAAGCTTCATTCTAAAACCTCAATAGAAGTTTCGAATGTAAATATGACATGACATTTTGGTACAGTCTAGTATGAACGGTCAGAATGACCACTATGGCCATTCTAGTAGTTATAGAATTAGTTCTCGTGTTAAATGCAAGTACAAGCCTATTGCTTGATTAGTGTCCTTTGGAAGATCAAAGCGTGTCTCAGCCATGACAGTATTACAAATGTCATAGACAGTAATGTCTTTGTATTGAAGGCCAAGTTTAAAATATATCTCTATAAATTGTCTCAGACCCAAAGTAAAATAAAACCGGATTAAACTTGAAAGGCGGGACATGTTTACTTCCATGCAATCCAGCTAAAATAGAGCTCCTGGCAGGATTTTGAGGGATCTCATTAATTCAGAAAAACAGAACAAAATATTTTTTATGAAAATTATCTCATAATTTGAGATAATTAAGTCGTTAATCAGAAAACAGAGCAAAACTTTTTTCCATGAAAATTTATCTGTAATTCTGAGATAATTAAGTCGTTAATTCAGAAAAACAGAGCAAAAACTTTTTCCATGAAAAATTATCTCGTAATTCTGAGATAATTAAGTTGTTAATTCAGAAAAACAGAGTAGATTTTTTTTTCTCAAGTGAATTCAATACGCTTCCGTATGTAACAGAGTTGTGGAAAGTGTTGTAATAACTTTAAAGCCATTACATCAACATTTAAGTCGAAAATGGTATAAATGTTAAAATAATTTTCAAAAAGATAATTAAAAAAGAAATTACATTTCTACAAACTTGACATGTGAGTTTAAAAACCTGCTTTAAAACATGTTTATTCAAAGATTGGGCTAAAAACACAAAGGTGAGATTTGGACAGAGAGGAATACTGAGATAAAACTGACATAAAAAATCATGATAAAAAAATGTAATAGACAAGACAAGGGGAGAAAAGAGAGAAAACGAAGGTGACCCCTGCAATGACTCATTCACACCCTGAAGACTCCTTCACACCTCTGTTTTTCACAGATTGAGTGAGGAGCAAAAGATGAAAACAACAACTGAAGTAAAATATACAACAAAAGAAGAGAAGTATGAACTGATGAATTCACTGCTGCAGTCTCACATCGCTGCTCTTTGGCCTACAGAAGCTCACGCTGGAGAAAGAAAATTAGATACAGTTTACCAGTGCTCTTTAAAAAGTCTTCAGTGAGACAAAACTGTGACAAAGCTGGTTGGATAAAAGACAACAGCTTTTTGAGAGCCAAAGTAATCTTTCTTTTCACAAACTCAGAAATTAGAAAGATTGTGGTGGTGAAGATAAATGTAGAGCTGGAAGAGTCATGAAAACTCTAAAATGTTCTGTGCAATCAGTGCTCCTTGTAATCTCTTATAAATTCTGATTTGCTTGTGTTGCTTAAGTTATCTGGCAGCATCATTTGTTCAGTTCCTCTCAGAGCGCTGCAGGCAGTTGCTCATACTGTTTCTGAACTCAGACAGTGCTGTTGTTTGCAAACTAGGAGATCAAAGATGTAGCTTTCTCCTCAGCATCTTGAAGAAAACAGTTGTTACTTTTCTCAGACAATACTACAATTTTCATCTTAGAAAATTAAACTCACTACTTGCAATGTAGACTTTAAAATAATAGTTGACCCCAAAAAAAATATTATCTGTTCATTTACTCACCCTCGTGCGATCCCAGTTGTGTATTACTTTATTTTCTTTTCCTGAACACAAAGATTTTTTGAAAAATATTTAACCTCTGTATGTCCTCAAAATGCAAGTGAATGGGTACCAAAATTGTGAAGCTCCAAAAGCACATAAAGGCAATAAAAAAGTAATCTATATGACTCCAGTGGTTAAAAACATGTCTTCACACGTGATATGATAGATGTGGGTGAGAAATAGATCAATATTTCAAGTCTCCAATGTGGAGGACACCATGGAGACCACACCCGGCCCCAAGAGGGGGGGGTGTATTATCACGTGGAATACAACACACGGTCTTACCTGGCAGGACCGGAAGCATTTCTAATGCAAACTCATCACTGAAGCTGAAAATTACTGTTGCATTTCTATAAATGTATTTTCTCAAAAATAATACTATAGTGTTTATAGTAATACTATAAATCTATATCTATAATAAATACTATAGTATAATAATACTATAAAATCATACTATGAGGTCAAAAAGTACAGATGGTAGAGTATAATTTAGACTAAGATCTGGCGTCTGACAACTATCAAAAGATCAATACTAAAATCTACTATATGTAACTTTTACTGAAAATGACAGATGCACTGAGCACCATTCAGGAAATAGGCAGCTTGCACCTGTACGTTTTTTTTTTTCACAATATTTTAACATGGATAAAAAAGTTGAACACAAGTGTAACCCACATTACAACAAAATGGCAGAAATGTAAAACCATTACAACCATTTTCTAAAACTTGGCATTTAAAGGCTACCAATCAAAACTTATTCCAGGAACAGTCCTTACTATAGCACATCAGATAAGAGCCTGGTCTTCAGTGTTTGTTCATTTTTAGATAGCATGTTGCCATCTAGCTCCAGAAATAACTTCTGCTGTACTTCAAATGTGTACCTGAGTTCAGGAGGGTAGCTCAAGTTCAGTGCATATATCAGTCCCAGCAACATGGCTGTGGCATATGGTACATTACTGAGGTCCTGAAGAACTTTTAAACATTCCAATTCCACTTAAACATCTGCACCTTAAAATTCTATCACATAGATTAAATTTGTTCCATTAGATTCCAATTCCATTAGCATTTGTGGCATAATGTTGATTACCACAAAACATTTATTTAGACTTCACCAATTTCTTAAATAAAAGCAAAACATTATGTTATAGTGAGGCACGTACAATGTAAGTGAATGGGGCCAATTTTTCAATGTTAAAATACTCACTGTTTCAAAAGTATAGCCACAAGACATAAAGGTTAAAAATTATGTAAACATGATTTTTAGTGTGATGAAATCACATACAAATGTTTTCTGTGTAAAGTTATAGCCAATTTTACAACTTTGTTACCATGACGATGTAATGTCAACAAACCCTAAAACGACTGTAAAAATGAAATTTTAAAGCTCAAATAATACACGTTTTAACAGAAGAATTAATGCAACTGCTTTTATAAAATTATAAGCATCACATTTCTGTGTTTAAACCCTCCAAACATTTGACACATTCCCTTCCATTGTAAATTCCTCACTCTAACCTCGATTGTTGCGAATGTTTTTTGTTAAAGAAAAGAAGGAACAAGTCGAAATAAATTTTTGTTGTAATCAACATTATCCAACATATGCTGTTGATTGAGCTTAACTTGTACTGAACCTGGAAGAAAGCAACAGAGTTCTGTGTTTCCAGGTAGATGCTTCCCTTAAATGCTTCTCCACCATCAGTATGTTCACCTCAGATTCTTTCCTCAACAACAGTATGCTCTCAGAAGGACACATAGGACCAATCAAACTGACAACAACAGGACAATCTTTTATGTATTATCACCACAGTGTTTAATCTTTTCAATGTGAAAAACTATTTGCCCCTTCCTGATTTCTTCTATATTTGTTATTTTCATACTAAATTGTTTTTTGACAAGATAACGTTTTCATCAGACCAGAGAATCATGTTTCTCACAGTCTGAGAGTACTTTAGGTGATTTTTATGTGTCTTGCACTGAGGAGAGGCTTCCGTCTGGCCACTCTGCCAAAAATCCCAGATCGGTGGAGTGTTGCAGTGATGGTTGACCTTCTGCAAGTTACTCCCGTCTTCACACATGATCTCTGGAGCTCAACCAGAGTGACCATCAGGTCACAGAGGTCCTTCTCCCCCAACTGCTCAGTTTGGCAAGGTGGCCAGCTCTAGGAAAAGTCCTGGTTATTCCAAACTTCTTCCATTTAAGAATAATGGAGGCCAGACTAAAAGTGCACTGTGAGATGACAATGCTCAAAATTGCTTTTTTGAAAGTGTAGGTCAACAGAAGAGTTTTTTCTGTTAAATTGGTAGAGTGTGTGTGGGAGTGGAACAATAACGTTCTCACTGATAGCTCTGGAAAAGTATCTGTACTCACCTGAGACCAGTTTAGTGTTTGCTCTTTTATCAATTCAGGGGAAAAAGTTCTAGATCAGTGCAAAGGACAACTTCTACAAGGAACCACTGATGGGGAACCTACATGAAAAATAGATCAAAGTCCCTTAAGGCAAGTAAATTTGCTCAGTGTTCATACTGCTAACACTATTACAATCATGCAAGTACAGCTCCTATTCACTTGAATGGAAGAAAACACAGAAATCATCTAAACTATCAAATTTCAAATCAAGAATTAAATCTGACAACAACAACTTCATAAATCATGCTACTTCAGCTGAAATCATGCAAAAAAAATAAAATAATCTAGGCTTGTCTAGATTATGCGCATGCACATTCAAGAGATAACAAACAAGGCACACTTTTTTCCTATTGCTGTCAAATTTAATGTTTTAATGCTTCTATCAAAAGTCGATTTTCTCTAACAATAAAGGAGGACTACAGATGCCATGTGTTTTGATTTCTTCCATTCATGCATATGGTATATGGTCTGCAGTCTGTATACTCCCCAACAACGTCTCTGCAAAATATAATGCTGAATCTCTAAAAGGCATCTGACAATGCACTTGGCAGTGACGTAAATCTTTCAACATCAGACATTGTCGCAGAGGAAACGCTGCATAAATCCATAAAGTTCTGGCATTCTTCTGTAAGTATTTTCGTCCACAATACCACAAAGAGTATCACACTGTATACTAAGCAGGCGCAACATGATGAACTGACAAGTGATTTAAGCTGGGTCTATCTCTTTATTTATACAACTTTTTAAGAGCTTTTTAGAAAAGGTCTTGGGATAAAACAGCACTAGATCTAAGCTATTACAAAGGGTTGTTCTGACCACAACAAACCAAGAAAAAAAAATATTGTCTAAGCTTCACATAGCTTCTTAATACAGATTCAAGTGTCCTTTTGTCTAATTCTCTGCTTCATTAGAAAGGCCCTCGTAATTTTGAGCTGTGACAGTAAAAGATTTATCAAAGGTAATTTCGCCTTTTCAGAAGCTTATTGTCAGAGTCTCTTTATGGGCACATTTATGAGCAGATTCATGAACAAGAAAGTATTTAACTACATTAATTATTTTGAAACCAGTGCTGCTGATAAAATGAGTCAAATGTTTTCTATTTCAATTCAAATATGAAGGGTAAAATAAACAAATGTCAGCTTTGTGCAAAATTTTGTGGGTTGTTTCCATGTGAGCATGATATGTGTGGTGGCTACAAAGAAAATCTGGACACCAAAGCCACACTTCAAAAAGTACAGTATGAAACATATTGCATTGCATTTCAAAAGATCAAAACAAGTGGCATTTGCAAAAACAAAAAATGCAAGACTTTTTCTCATATTTCCATATTTGCAATGACTTTTAAAAAACTGGTTCCGAATGTCATTTTAGCAGACGTGCAAGTCATAATTTTTAGTGGACATGCCTACTTTACCTTATCACTTCCGTAGCCCTGCCCAGGAGTAGTGAGCAGTGAGATGGCAAGAAGAGAGCAGGTCAATCAAGAGCAGAGAGCCAATCAAAAGAGTGGGCATTTACTGTCAAGTCTTAAAGGAGAAGCAGCACAAAAACTGATAATTTCTGACAGAGGGGCAGAATGAGGTTCTAAAATTATCATGTTTTACAAATGTATGACTGTTTTATTTTCCCCCCAAAAACTTTACTTATATCAACAATGAACCTCAAGGAACATACTGAAATAATAAAATAAGTCATATCATGACCTCTAAGTTACTGGTGCTAGCAAAATAAACATGAATGTAGTTCATCACTTTAACTTACATATTAAATATTGCCAACCACAAAGTGCCCAAATACTCTTGTATTAGACTAATTCTGCACAGTATGTCTATTTTTTATCCTAACAAACCTCTTTTCTTAAATGTTTTTCCTGTGCTTGTACTATCTTTCTTTAAAATAAATGCCACTTGTTTATATACACTGATCAGCCATAACATTAAAACCACCTGCTTAATATTGTGTAGGTCCTCCTCATGCTCCCAAAACAGTGCCAACCCGCATCTCGCATCTCTTAGTTACTGTAGACTTTGTTCATTTGAACCAGTCTGACTATTCTCTGTTGACCTCTCTCATCAACAAGGCATTTCTGTCTGCAGAACTGCCACTCGTTGGATGTTTTTTGTTTTTGGCACCATTCGGAGTGAATTCTAGAGACTGTTGTGCATGAAAATCCCAGGAGATCAGCAGTTACAGAAATCTGCACCAACAACCATCCATGCAATTATGTAATCAGCCAATCGTGTGGCAGCAGTGCAGTGCATAAAATCATGCAGATACGGGTCAGAAGCTTCAGTTAATGTTCACATCAACCATCATAATGGGGGAAATGTGATCTCAGTGATCTGGAGCGTAGCATGATTGTTGGTGCCAGATGGGCTGGTTTGAGTATTTCTGTAACTGCTGATTTCCTGGGATTTTCACTCACATCAGTCTCTAGAATTTTCTCCAAATAGTGACAAAAACCAAAAACATCCAGTGAGCGGCAGTTCTGTGAACTGAATGCCTTGATGAAGAGAGAGGTCAACAGAGAATTGCCAGACTGACAAAGTCTACGGTAACTCAGATAACTACTCTGTACAATGTGACCTCTCTCATCAACAAGGTATTTCCGTCCACAGAACTGCAGCTCACTGGATGTTTTTTGATTTTGGCACCATTCTGAGTAAACTATATACAGTGTATATACAGTGTGTGTATATATATATATATATATATATATATATATAGACAGAGAGAGAGAGAGAGAGAGAGAGAGAGAGAGAGAGAGAGAGAGAGAGAGAGAGAGAGAGAGAGAGAGAGAGAATAGCTCTGTAAGGATTTTTGCTCACGTAAAATCAATAGATTTACTGCACAAAAACAGGGGGGTTTATTTCCTACTATTCAGTGCAGTGAACACACATATGAAAGTTTCGCTGTCTAGCTGTGTGCCGGCTTGCTGGATTCTTTATTACTGCTTGTTTGTCTTAGCAAACACAGCCCTTCGCCTCAGTCTGGAGACACCATAGCGACCAGACACACTGTGATTACACAGCTACTGCTGGCTGCACTAGGCCTCCCAATGAGCTGACATAGGGCTAATCTGTTCCCCCTATAAACACTCACCACAAACAACATTATTTCTGTGCATCCGGGTCCATTTGTACATAATATATATTAACAGCAGTTAGAATTTGTTTTGTTTTTTTCTGAATACATGAAATTGCTTGTAATGGACTTTACAAGATGTATTACTAATACTACATGTCAGATTTAAAATACCAGTGTTATATAACATCAAAACAGAAAGCACATGGCCCATTGCAACCACTTTTTGACTTACAGTATGTATAAAGTAACACAACTCACTGTGCTGAGAAAATCCCCTGATACAACTGTGGAAGCAGTGCTGCACGCCTCCCTGTCAATCAAATGCTTGACTTCTAAATGCAGACTCTGCTGTCGCCCTTTCACGCCCTTTGGATTCCACTCAGAGCTCTCGTTACTGTATAAACTGACAGCTAAACTTAAAGCGGGCGACGCGTCAAATCTAGACCGTTCCCATTATGATAAGCGAAGCTGTCTAAACCGCAAGCGATCGCGACGCTACAGTACACGGGGGAGCGTTCTTGCCGCGTCGCGTCGCTTGTAGCGGTTCACGGTGAGAGTCGCGTGCTGTTCAATTTGAGGGACACTCGGCGCTTTAACTGTTGCTTTGTTGTTAAAATTTGACTGAGGGTAATTTAACTCTCTCAAGTACCCTCACATATGTGCATTGCCATAAATTAACGCATGACAGCCCTATTAAAGTTTTGCATTATGCAACGCACAATAGGCTACTTAAGACACGTTCTTTTAAAGCTGGTATGACTGCTCTGATTTAGAAAACCTTAGAATACGAGTTCCAGGAACTTGGATGATTATCATAAATAAATAAACACACAACTTTAGCTACAAATGCGTCCTATTTATAGTAGCATTTAATTACTGATTTACATTAACCGTATGTTTTAGCCATGCACTGGGCAATACTGTGAGACAAATGCCGACAATGTTACCATTCGTCACTAAAACGAAATGTGTGACTAAAACAACATGTCTTAATGTTTTCTTCAGCAAGCTCATACTGAAAGTGTATTTTACTGTACATATTCACCACTACGAAACGGCAAAATATCCGAATGTCATCAAGCCCAAAGTTGTATCCTATTTCCCGTCTCATAAACGTTCGGATCGTACAAGGGTCTTAAACCTGATGTTTAATGTCAAATCGAGCACCATAGTAACTGCAGACAAAGAATAACGAACATGAGACTAAAGACGGGAGGCGCTCTGACAATGAGGAGGGAGTGTGTCTAAACACCACAGTTAGACGAACCAATGACTACTATAAGTAAAAATGATATCGAACATACGATAAATAACGCCGAATATCGGGCTGATAATATTTTGATAATATTAAACCGTAGATTAGGTAATACGGGATGGTTAGCCGGTATGCTAGTAGGCTGCAGATGTAAGGCACTGGCTATCCCATCACCCCAGTGCTGGAATAACGGTAGTGTATTTATACAGTTAGAAATGTTTTACACAGCTGCTTCAAAGGATTTACTAAAATATCTTAAATCTGACACGATTTCCCCCATTTTCAGTCTTGATAAATAGGGAAACAAGGCTGTGATGAACAAGCCTCGCCTTTCTGACAGGTTTGTAGCAAAGGCAAGTGGCTACCATAGATCTTACCTTCAATGCTGACAGCGCCGGTGCACGAACAAAATTCTTCCGAGGAATAACGATGGAACGGTTTATTTCCAAATGGACGGCTTTCCAAACCTTGCAGGTAAGTTAAAACAAGCAAGAGAAAACAATTCCGCCGGCTTGCCTCTCAAGTGATGGAAGCAGAATGAATCCACGCGTTGCTGTGGGTATCTAGTAAATGCTCGGCTCTCTGCCGCTCCCTGCCAAATAATGACCCCTCCCACCGAATCCCCAGCCTCACAGACGACAGGTGCTGCTGAGTGTGCGCGCACTCTCCGAGCGCGAGCGCTTGCTAAATAGTGAGCCGTGTGGTACCAAACGGTCAAATCACGGAGGCTCTTTAATGCGCGTGCGTAGTGAGCGCGGCGAGAAAGAGCGCAGCCCCTGAGTGGGCGGGGCGAAGATGCTGCTGCGCATCTTTGTTAAAAGGTGATGGTTCAGCTGGTGCGTGTGCTCAGTGATGTAGGCTTATTGGCAGTTGGCGAGTGTTTGTGAATGATACGTAATCTCTCGCTCTCTCTCTCTCTCTCTCTCTCTCTCTCTCTCTCTCTGAGAAATTGGCAACTGTGTTTATGGTAAGCACATGTTTAAAACTAATTATATTCACTAGTCTTGAAATATAATGTTTGAATTTGGGAATTCTGTTTTGAAATTGAATTCTACATTAAAAAACGGTGCGCTGATGCATTGTGCCAAGTTTGACATCACTGACCCCCCAAAAAAACATTGTTTATTGCATGTGTTGTAACTGAAAGTGACACCAGAAGGCATACATTTAAGTAGGGATGGTATGGACATGTCCCTACCAATTTTTAGAAAATCAGAGAAGTCCTGCACCAACATATGGGCAATTTTACCACATAATAAATACTGTTTTTATTTTCATTTGAATGATTATTAAAGTTCCTCAGTATCATAATTCATGTTTAAATTATTGTCCCACCTCTTCTAGTGAAGTGCAGACAGTTTTGTCATGTGGCACCGGTTACTAATCTCTGGGCTGTTCAGGCAGAGGCACCAATCACAGCCATATTTGATTACTTCATAACGATTTAAAAAATATTTGTCTGGAGATTACACAGGCAGATTTCTATTTGAATTTTGCAGCAGGCATTTAAGACAAATATTTTTAGGCTGGTAAGTGCCCTCTAAAAGGAAGACACCTATGAATTTGAATGTCTGTGGTAAGTAAGGAGGTGAAATATATGTGAGTGAGGTGAGATGGAAAGTAGAAAGTAGGGGTAAATGTAAATTCTCCTCATAATTTGTCTATTTTTGAGATTTCATTTTGCACAAGTAACTTGTTTGTTTAAATTTCCATTTGTTTAATGCTGTATACAACATTTTCAGAATGTCACTTTATGTTCCTTAGATATTAGGGATGTCACAATACCATTTTATTTTTGAGAATGAGTAGCCTACCGATACTTTCTTTCTGATTCGCACCGATGCCGAATCCAATACTTGTTTTTTTGTTATTATCATTTTTACAGATTATATCAATTTTATCATCAAAATGTTTAAATAAATGAATTAATAAAAACTTTAATCATATGAAAATATAACAATTCATTTTCAACATGATGTTGAATAATTTTTTTATCAGATGAAGTGTATAGAGAATTGGGAATTATATTTGTCAAATAAAATGCTGAGAATCACAGAAGTGATATATTGCTTAAATATAATACAGTTACCATTGATTTATTATTATTAGTAGCAGTAGTAATACAGTGAATATAGCATAACTTTAAAATAGTGCTATATTTATGTCATACTTCTTTTCATTTAAAGCTTTCGAAGTGTTTCTGTGTGATGATAGCAGTCTGAAAAAGTTGGGCGCTATAGGTGACTTAAAGTGATTATTAAAATTATAATTTATCTTCTTTAATTAAATAAGTGTGTACTATGTATGTGCCTCACGTTACAAAGTATTTGCACTTTGTTCACTTTCATTTGCAACAAACAGAGCGCTCGATGCTCACAACAGAGTTTTCCCTGTATGAGCCAAGGTGGAGCTTTAAAATGTACATGCAGCAGGCGTCTCCACACATTCACAAGTGCTTTGCTCACATTTGAAGCATGCTACATGCAAAGTAAACTATATATTTATCTAATTCAATTGCCACTTTTGTGGTTAAATAGTCTCACTAGGACATAACATGATAAAACATTGTGCGCTGATTGTTTACGTTATGACATTCATACATCAGATGGTGTAGGTTACATTACTCACAAGTATGAGTACATTAGTGTGGTATCAGACCCAATTCCAATACCAGTTCTCAATGGGTTGAGTAAATAATGACTGAATTTTCATTTTCAATTTTCCTGTAAAGTTTTATATATATATATATATATATATATATATATATATATATATATATAAATGATGAAATGTTTATCAGGTTCTTAAGGTGTATGCTTAAATGATTGAAATTAGTTTTGATAGAAATTCCTTTTACAAATATTTTGTTCCTCCCCAACCCTGTATATATATATATATATATATATATATATATATATATATATATATATATAATGCACTAAATGATCCGAATACAACCCTATTTCCAAATTTCTTGCTGATTCTCACACTACAACATCTGCCAGTTTGGCTGTATGCATAATGAATGTGTATTTGAGAGGTTTACATATTTATAAAGCTGTAGCAATTGGGTGTACTGTACCAGTCTAAGAACTTGAAACTTAAAAGATGCCATAAAAATTGTATGCACCTTATGAAACTTTGGATTGTGCTTTTGTCACGTCTGAAAATGTATTAAAGGGATAGTTCACACAAAAATGAAAATTATCACATAATTTACTCACCCCCATGCCATCCCAGATGTGTATGAATTTCTTTCTCCTACAGAACACAAACAAAGATTTTTAAAAAATATTTTAGCTCTGTAGGTCCATGTAATGCAAGTGAATGGTGACCACACCTTTTAATTTAAAAAAATCCCATAAAGGCAGTGTGACAGGGCTAAGGGCGGGGCCGGGTCGTGATTTTACACACCCGGCCACTTATCAGGCTAATCAAGCATCCGAGAGGTATAAAGGCCGACTGCGGACGGTGATGCAACAGAGAGAGAACATTTACAGGCAGCTGTCCGTTCTATGTGTGTGTTTATGTCTTTTGGTTTATTTCTTCATTAAACTATGATTTATATTGTCAAGCCGGTTCTCGACTACTCCTTTCCATTGAACCCCTTTACAGGCAGCTTAAAAGTAATCCACATGACTGCAGTGGTCTTCTGAAGGGATGCAATCGCTTTGGGTGAGAAAAAGATCAATATTAAAAAAAGTTTTTTTTTACCTTAAATCTGTAATTTCACTTGAATGTCAAAGTGGAGATTTATAGTAAAACAGGACTTAATTATTGATCTGTTTCTCACGCACACCTATTCTCTTATGAAGACATTTTAAAATACAAACAAGGTTTTTAGACAAATATTTCAGCTCTGTAAGTGAATGTTGGCCAGAACTTTCAAGCTCCAAAAATAACAAAGGTAGCATAAAAGCAATCAATAAGACTAGCGGAAGAAATAAAGCCATATGCATCTAGAATGGCATCAAAGTAAGAACATGTATTTACATTTTTGGGTGAACTATCCCTTTAATATCTCAAATTAATTGGTTATTATTTTTGGGCAATTTGGAATGCCCAATTCCCACTACTTAGGTCTTCATGGTGGTGTCTCACCTCAATCTGTGTAGTGGAGGAGGACAAGTCTCAGTTGCATCAGCTTTTGAGACAATTCAAAAACCACATCTTATCACATGACTCGCTGTGCATGACACCGCAGAGACTCACATCATGTGGAGGCTCATGCTATTCTCTGCGATCCACATACAACTTACCACGTGCCCCATTGAGAGCGACAACCCCTAATCACGACCACGAGGAGGTTACCCCATGTGACTCTACCCTCCCTAGCAACCAGGCCAATTTTATTGCTTAGGAGACCTGGCTGGAGTCACTCAGGATGCTCTGGATTCAAACTCGTGACTCCAGGGGTGGTAGTCAGTGTGAATACTTGCTGAGCTACCCAGGCCCCAATTCCATTTAAACACTGCTAAACATTTTCAAAACAATTCAAGGGCATTTTCAGATGTAAAAAAGTAAAAGTTAACCCAAAAATGAAAATGATGTAATAATTTACCCTGATGTCATTCCAAAACCATATGACATTCTTTCTTCTGTGGAACACAAAAAGAGATGCTAAAATTAATATTGCGAGCTGTCTTTTTACACAGTATCTTTCAAGTATTGTTTTTGTTGGAATTAATGTACAGTAACTTCAGTGTTGGAACAGAGTTTTTCTGCTATGAATATGGAGACTTTCAAAATCACTCTCCACCGCCTCAAACTGTGAGAACCATTGCAAACTGTCTGTTGAGTTTTCAAACAAAAACAAATTAGTGTGGATGTGGCCTGATTTATGCTACATGCCTTGATAACTCCTTTTCTCATGCCCTTCAGATGATGATCCAATTCCACTCCTTCGATGTGTCAAATTGTAGACTGTTCACAGACACATGCTCACAGAACAGAGGCTTCGTATTGAGCACTGTATGCCTGCTGAATTAAAAAAAAAAACAATTTTAACAGGCAATTACAAGCAGGCACTTACAAAATGCTGATATTGTGCTTTTGCATGGGAAACAGCATTAAACTTGAGTTTGAGCTCAAATTTGTGGTCAGTCATAAGTCACTTTAATGTACCCTTTGAGATGCGATTAATGTAAACATGGTTGCTGAATGCAGTGGAAATTAACTAAAGTGGTCAGCATAGGTGGTTTAATGGTAACAGTTATAAAGGTTTTAAAGCTCTTTCAACATTACCTTTTGCCTTCTGCTCAGAGTGTTTGCATGGTAGTGGAAAGGATCCTGGGCTATTTGGGTGGGGATTATGGCTGTTAGACAGAGAGTCTTAGTCTATCCAACCCCACTTAGACCATCTGCTGCTTTCCACTCTGTTCATCTGGAACAAATCAGCTATTGAGAGGGAAATGATCCAAGCCAAACCTGATTGTATTTGTTTGTTTAGTATGTATATTTGCTTCTAACTCACCCATGATGTAAGGATAATTATGTATAATTTCAGATAATTCAGTTAGATACTTTCATTTGCAATAACAAGTAAGAAATTGCGTTGAACTTTCCGGTCAATACGCACATCCATTTATTGCATTAAACATGCATTTCTTTAAAGTTGACAATAATGCATAGTCCCAATAAGGTAACATGAGCTACTAACACATTGTATAAGCCACTAGTTTTACAGTGGATATATACAGGGAATATATGCAAACATGACCATGCACTGGAGGCCCCAAAGCCCTGCTTCCCCATCTGTTGAGTACACAAGTTTAAAGCCACCATGTGGCCCATTTGGACACCCAAAATGCTGATCTTATCAGGGTGGAGCCTTACATCATGCACAAATGATTAGCCTTCCACTGGGTCTTTATTGGCTATGCAGTATATGTTTTCAAATAGTGCAGAGCTGACCGGGGAAAATTGGTTTAAAACAAAGGTAATAAACATACAGAATTATAAGGAGATCTGAAGTACCGTTGAGACTGGTGTTTTGCCAATACGCGAGGTTGAGTTATCACCTATTAGCTTTGTTCTGGTTTAGTACACACAATGAGATCACAGCTGAATTAGCAGAGTTTAATTTGATTTCACAGAAAGCACAAGACTGGTGGGACAGATGTAGTAGTGCTTCCAGTGATGCAACACTGGGTGTGAGAACTGCAATTGCATCCCCCTCTCAATGGGTACCGGTAGTTAAAAGTCTGTCACAACACACACCTGTGAATAGAAAGAGAGAAAAACTGTTATTGGGTTTGAATGCTGAGAAGATGTAGGAGATTAGCCTTCGCCTGCCTGCTGTGAGAAATCCCTTTGAGTATTTCACATGACTGTACTGTATGAAATCAAAGAAAAGAATGATGGCAGACTGAAAAATATTGGGGGGAAGCAGACAGTATGATGTAACTCCACTGAATGAAGAATTGGCATGGGCAGCAGACTTTGTGCCCTAGACATAATGGCCAATAACGTTTTATCATTATGGTTGCCATATTAAACATTAAGAAAAGTTCAGTCAGCTTAATCACCCGACACTCAGTTTAAAAAAATCAATGAACATAACACAACAGATTCTTGATGTTACCTAAAATATTAGCGGACATCTGCAATGAGCCATCTAAAATGTATCAGAGTTAAAAGCCTTCCAAATTATATATAGTCTATTTTGAGGTTCTTAGATATGGCTTAAGCTTTCTTTAAATGGCACTCCTAATGCTGTAGTATTTTGCAAGTCTACATCCTATCCTAGAACAACCTAGACTTAATGTTTCTTTTCTAGTTCAATATGTAGAGACTATTCTTATTAAGCCATTCATGTGTTGATTTCTCCCCAAAAAAATTAAAAATAAAATATAGCTGCGAGCAGCGATGGCGGGCCCAAGCTGGTGGCACCGCCACCCCCGTGCCTTTAGGGTCGCTGTGCACGATGGGCAATAACGTAACCTCGCTTTGACCGTCGAGAAGACGTGTGCTGTAGAGCTCGCATCAGCGTGGGCTCTGCAAAAGTTCGCATGGAGGGCACATATCAACCACAAAGTATGCGTGAGCACCCTTCCGATACCTAAAATGAAAAATGAGACACCCTACGGTCTCATGGAGTTAATGGACACACGAAATAAGTACACAAGACTGAAAATTCATATGAAGTGTGCCATTTGAGACAGGGACAGTGCCTAGGACCGTGAACCACAATAGTCACATCTATGAGGTAATTCAAATGTAGATTAATTTTTGATGTCATAGGTCAATATCTTTTGCAGCACTTAAACGTGTTAATCCAGAAGGCCAGTATTTATCCGGAGGTCTCTGTTCAGGTTTATTAATGTAATTATAATTTACGCACTGCTGAAGTTTCATCGAGATCAGTTAATGTATGCAGAAGTTATAACACACTTCCTTGCTTTTAAGCTGCCTTTATGTGCTTTTTGGAGCTTCAAAGTTCATTTGCAATGTGTTCCACATTCAAACCAAAATATCTGACTTTCTGTTGGTCTGTTTGTTCACTTGAGACATAAGAGGGTGATTTAAAAGCATTTTGAAAGTGACACACTCCCTTCTGCCAGTTGGTGGCGCTATAACTTTGTCTCACAATAGTCACATCCATGTGACACACTGCTGAAGTTTCATCGAGATCAGTTAATGTATGCAGAAGTTATAACACACTTCCTTGCTTTTATGCTGCCTTTATGTGCTTTTTGGAGCTTCAAAGTTCATTTGCAATGTGTTCCACATTCAAACCAAAATATCTGATTTTCTGTTGGTCTGTTTGTTCACTTGAGACATAAGAGGGTGATTTCAAAGCATTTTGAAAGTGACACACTTCCTTCTGCCAGTTGGTGGCGCTATAACTTTGACTCACAGTAGTCACATCCATGCGACCGGCCTCTTCCCGCAAACACACTGCTGAAGTTTCATCGAGATCAGTTAATGTATGCAGAAGTTATAACACACTCCCTTCTTTTATGTTACTTTTGATGTGCTTTTTGGAGCTTCAAAGTTAATTTGAAATGTGTTCCACATTCAAACCAAAATATCTGATTTTCTGTTGGTCTGTTTGTTCACTTGAGACATAAGAGGGTGATTTCAAAGCATTTTGAAAGTGACACACTTCCTTCTGCCAGTTGGTGGCGCTATAACTTTGACTCACAGTAGTCACATCCATGCGACCGGCCTCTTCCCGCAAACACACTGCTGAAGTTTCATCGAGATCAGTTAATGTATGCAGAAGTTATAACACACTCCCTTCTTTTATGTTACTTTTGATGTGCTTTTGGAGCTTCAAAGTTAATTTGAAATGTGTTCCACATTCAAACCAAAATATCTGACTTTCTGTTGGTCTGAGCTAATGACTGTAAATTAGAAAGTTGTTCGGCCCGACGAGATCTAGAAGTGTTCCGAGTTTCATATTATTACATGCAAGCATGTTTGATATATGGACAAGTGTTTGAATCCCATTCCAGGTGTCGCTGTCGAGCCCCCTGCCACGCCCGGGTACCAGATTCAGCCCGGCCCTGATGGCCGCGGGTTCTGACCTGTGTGCAAAGTTTCAAGAGTTTTCGAGCATGTTAAGGGCCCCAAAAGTCCCAGAAACCTTGAAAAACAATCAAAAAGCAAATGTAAACCCAACAGAGAACCCCCCCCCCTCCCCACACACACACACACACACACACACACACAAAAAAAAATTTGGCAGGCCCATTCTGTCTGTCAGACAGAGAGACACTGAGAGAAAAAACACAGAAAGGGAGGAGGAGGGGTCACTCAGAAAGAGAAAAATTTTAAGAAATCCACATTCAAACCACAATATCTGACTTTCTGTTGGTCGGAGCTAATGACTGTAAATTAGAAAGTTGTTCGGCTCGACGAGAACAATATACACGCCGAGTTTTGTAACTGTAGATAGAACTAACTAAGTTATAACACACTTCATGTGTCCATTTTTAGTCATAAATCAATTTCCTCGCCACGGCCAAACCGTTCGAGATATCAAAAATCCGTCCGGAATGTAGCATCCTCAATGTCTTGACTTCATGCCGACCGAGTTTGGTGGCGATTGGATTCATTCTCTAGGAGGAATATATATAATTCCAGAGCACGTGTTTCCAAACAACCCATAATAGCCGACTTCCTGTTGGGCTGGCGTAAAACTTAGAGCACGAAAGTTGTTCGGCCCGACGAGACCTACAAGTGTACCGAGTTTCATATCATTACATGCAAGCATGTTTGATATATGGACAAGTGTTCGAATCCCATTCCAGGGGCGCTGTCGAGCCCCCTGCCACGCCCGGTACCATCTTCGGTCCGACCCTGATGGCCGCGGGTTCCGACCCGTGTGCAAAGTTTCAAGAGTTTTCGAGCACGTTAAGGGCCCCAAAACCTTGAAATAAAACAAAAATAAAAGCATTTTCACTCCTCAGCAAAATCAGCACCCTCCCCCCAGACACAGAGAGACGTAGGGTCAGTGAGAGAGGGAGAGAAAATTCTCCAAAACATCCACATTCAAACCACGATATCTGACTTTCTGTTGGTCTGAGCTAATGACTTTAAATTATAAAGTTGTCCGGCTCGATGAGAACAATATAATTCCTGAGTTTTGTGACTGTGGGTCAAAGTGTAAAGCAACCCCCCCCACTTTTGTCAAAAGGTGGCACTACTGAGCCCCTGCACCACGCCCGTTTCTGAAACTTTGCACATGTGTACTGGCTAATAAATGTGATGAGTCTGTCGAGTTTCATGCAATTTCAAGTATGCTAAGAGTCTCAAAAGCATCAAAAAAGAATATTCGAGTTTGAAGCGTTGCCGCGGCGACAGTATCGAAGATATCAATAATCCTTTCACATGTCTACATCTGCCGTGTGTTTACATTATACACCTAAAGTTTTAAGTAAATCGGGTAAAAATAAGTGGGTGATTTCAAAGCATTTTAAAAGTGACACACTTCCTTCTGCCAGTTGGTGGCGCTATAACTTTGACTGACAATAGTCACATCCATACGATCGGCTTCTTCCAGCGATCACGCTGCTGCGGTTTCATGGAGATCAATTAATGTATGCAGAAGTTATAACACACTTCCTGTTTCTCTTTTCGCGCCATCATTTCGTTTCCTCGCCACGGCCAAACCGTTAGAGATATCAAAAATCTGCCGGCAATTTTTCATGCTCAATGTCTTGACATCATGCTGACCGAGTTTGGTGGCGATTGGTGGAATTCTCTGGGAGGAGTATTCCAAATTCCATTGCGTGCGTTTTCAAACAACCCTAAATAGACGGTTTCCTGTTGGTCTGGGGTAAAAAGCAAAAGTATGAAGGATATATGAAACGATGAGATCTATACGTGCATCGAGTTTCATATTATTACATGCAAGCGTGTTTGAGTTATAGACCAAGTTTTCGGACCCTGTTCCAGGGGGCGCTGTCGAGCCCCCCTGCCACGCCCGGGTACCAGCTTCAGCCCGGCCCTGACAGCCGCGGGTTCTGACCCGTGTGCAAAGTTTCAAGAGTTTTTGAGCACGTTAAGAGCCCCAAAAGTGCCCCAATAGTCATAAAAAAAATTATAATAAATATAGCTGCAAGCAGCGATGGCGGGCCCAAGCCGGTGGCACCGCCACCCCCGTGCCTTTAGGGTCGCTGTGCACGATGGGCAATAACATAACCTCGCTTTGACTGTCGAGAAGATGTGTGCTGTAGAGCTTGCATCAGTGTGGGCTCTGCAAAAGTGCGCATCAAGGGCACATATCAACCACAAAGTATGCAAGAATATGTAACGAGGCACACGTGCCAGGTCTTGTGTGTCACACTTGTATAAGGTTCAATATAATTCGATATGGGCCAACTGATCAGAAGATAAGGAGCGGCTACTGGAGAGGGAAACAACACAGCAGGTAGGTGAAAACCAAGAGCTTTTTTTACTGGTTGGAATCTTGTATTAGTTGAAGAAATTCTTAATTGCAATTTGTCAGGAGCATGTAAATCTCAATACTGTAATTTGACAACATACAATGTATGATAATGCTTACAATCAAATCTCTTTTTGAAATTCCAGGAAGTTGGACTCATCAACTCAAACAAATCAACTCAATTGACAACAGTTGTCATATACTTTGTATGAAAATGAAATAATAAAATGAAACTTGGAAAACTCAGACTCAGTTTGGTTATGACCCAATAACATTTTTAGAAACAATAAACAATGTTCTCAAAACAACATATTGCAACTTAATAACTCAAATCACTTAATAACAAATCAGTCTTTTCAGCCAAATGAATCAAATGTTCAAAATCCACTGAATTGATTCAGTTAGTGTCAGTTCAGAGTCAAATGTCTCGGATCAAAAGAGTTTTTGACTCTTTAGAATCGTTCAGTTCAGAATCGATGTCTCTCCGTTCAAAGCTCGAGGAAAAATATGCAAAAACAAAGTCTCGGTCCAATTTGTCCGAAAACGAAAAGGTTTCTCATACCAGTTTCGATGAGTTCAAGATCAAAATTCAATCAAATGGTCTCTGTGGGTGGCTCGCCTTTTACATACGCTCATATGCGTTGCACGTATCCAGGATGTTGATCACAATTTCTCGGAAGAAACACACATACAACAAAAAAAAAAAAACAGCCTTGCAAAAACACAAGGCAGAACAATAATTAATCTTCCATTCAAACACTTTCATCAACAAATATCATGTATACACTTCAAACAACGTATTAACTCAATATCTTGACACTTACACACAACATAGTCACTTTTCAGCGACTTGTTTGCATCTTCACATGTGATTAGCTTTAGCCCAACGTGCAAATTAACACTAGCTCACACACTATGCACAAGCGGCCTATATGAACTCTAATGTCACACTACTGATTTGCCGCTGCGTCTGCAACAGTTTCTTGTAAAATGTCAAGTCAATAAACAAAAAAAACAACTCACCAAGGCAAGAATTTCACATCTTATTTTGCAAGAAGATAATTTGCGGTGCTTTTTGGCTCCGTGTATCTACATCGGTTTTTATTCTCGACTCGACGTCAGCTCTTCAAAGTTATCACTTTCACTCAAATGTAATGTTTGGATTGCATTCAAGTTTCTTTTCCTCAATATCTACTTTTTAATGAGGAGTATCTGCTTCGTCTGACTCGCTCGCTCTCTCCCAATGTTTTTTTGACAGCAGCAGTGTGGCCCACGCAGTCTCAGTGCGCTGCTACCATTGGCTCATTGGCGTGTCAGTCAATGCAGCACGATCCATAATTGGATGAAACACTTTCTCGTCTAAAGCACTCGTTGTTCTCTCTTATTCGCTTTTTCTTAATTTTCCCATCTTTTTACACATCTCTCAACTCTTCTACTGGTAGTCTGGATCATCTGGGTTACAAATATCTCAGCTCTGTTGGTCCTTTCAATGTAAGTAAATGAGAAGTGGTGAGAAACAGATCAATAATTAAGTCATTTTTTACTATAAATCTCTACTTTCACTTTCATAAGCGCTCTTCTCTCTTAAGAGTTCTGTTTCAGTTGTTTTTTGTTTTTTTTTGGGTGATTTACTTAAGCATATCACCCCTCCTGAGCAGGGTGGACAATTTATAGTAAAAATATAAAAATACTATATATACTACATACAATATATACTATTTATCTTTTTCACACCCACACCTATAATATCCCTTCTGAAAGTATGGATTAAACCACTGGAGTGTTATGGGTTACTGTTATGTTGCATTTATGTGATTTTTGGAGCTTCAAAGTACCAACAGAGAAATTCCCTCCCCCTCCCCTCCCCACACACACACACACACACACAAAAAATGGCAGGCCATTCTGTCTGTCAGAGAGAGAGACACAGAGAGAAAAAACACAGAATGGGAGGGGTCACTCTGTCTGTCAGGAATTCCAAGAAATCCACATTCAAACCACAATATCTAACTTTCTGTTGGTCGGAGCTAATGACTGTAAATTAGAAAGTTGTTCGGCTTGACGAGAACAATATACACGCCGAATTTTGTAACTGTAGATAGAACTAACTAAGTTATAACACACTTCATGTGTCCATTTTTAGTCCTAAATCAATTTCCACGCCACGGCCAAACCGTTCGAGATATCAAAAATCCGTCCGGAATGTAGCATCCTCTATGTCTTGACTTCATGCTGACCGAGTTTGGTGGCGATTGGATTCATTCTCTAGGAGGAATATATATAATTCCAGAGCACGTGTTTCCAAACAACCCATAATAGCCGACTTCCTGTTGGGCTGGCGTAAAACTTACAGCACGAAAGTTGTTCGGCCCGATGAGATCTACAAGTGTACCGAGTTTCATATTATTACATGCAAGCATGTTTGATATACGGACAAGTGTTCGAATCCCATTCCAGGGGGCGCTGTCGAGCCCCCCTGCCACGCCCGGGTACCATCTTCGGCCCGGCCCTGATGGCCGCGGGTTCCGACCCGTGTGCAAAGTTTCAAGAGTTTTCGAGCACGTTAAGGGCCCCAAAACCTTGAAAAACAAAAATAAAAGCATTCTCAATCAACAGCAAAATCAGCACCCTCCCCCCAGACACAGAGAGACGTAGGGTCAGTGAGAGAGGCAGAGAAAATTCTCCAAAACATCCACATTCAAACCAAAATATCTGACTTTCTGTTGATCTGAGCTAATGACTGTAAATTAGAAAGTTGTCCGGCTCGATGAGAACAATATAATTACTGAGTTTTGTGACTGTGGGTCAAAGTGTAAAGCAACCCCCCCACTTTTGTCAAAAGGTGGCGCTACTGAGCCCCTGCACCACGCCCGTTTCTGAAACTTTGCACATGTCTACTGGCTAATAAATGTGATGTGTCTGTCGAGTTTCATGCAATTTCAAGTATGCTAAGAGTCTCAAAAGCATCAAAAAGAATATTCTAGTTTGAAGCGTTGTCGCGGCGACAGTATCGAAGATATCAATAATCCTTTCACATGTCTACATCTGCCGTGTGTTTACATTATACACCTAAAGTTTTAAGTAAATCGGGTAAAAATAAGAGGGTGATTTCAAAGCATTTTGAAAGTGACACACTTCCTTCTGCCAGTTGGTGGCGCTATAACTTTGACTCACAATACTCACATCCATGCGATCGGCCTCGTACAGCAAACACACTGCTGAAGTTTCATCGAGATCAATTAATGTATGCAGAAGTTATAACACACTTCCTGTTTCTCTTTTCGTGCCATCATTTCGTTTCTCGCCATGGCCAAACCGTTCGAGATATCAAAAATCCGCTGACCAATTTTTCATCCTCAATGTCTTGACTTCATGCTGACTGAGTTTCGTGGCGATTGGTGGAATTCTCTAGGAGGAGTATTTCACATTCCATTGCATGTGTTTTCCAAAGAACCCTAAATAGACGATTTCCAGTTGGCCTGAGGTAAAAAGTAAAAGTATGAAGGATATATGAAATGATGAGATCTATATGTGTACCAAGTTTCATATTATTACATGCAAGCGTGTTTGATTTATGGACCAAGTTTTCGGACCCCGTTCCAGGGGGCGCCGTCGAGCCCCCCTGCCACGCCCCGGTACCAGCTTCAGCCCGGCCCTAATGGCCGTGGGTTCTGACCAGTGTGCAAAGTTTCAAGAGTTTTTGAGCACGTTAAGAGCCCCAAAAGTGCCCCAATAGTCGTAAAAAAAAAAAAAATTATAATAATAATAATAATTAAAGCTGCGAGCAGCGATGACGGGCCCAAGCCGGTGGCACCGCCACCCCTGGGCCTTTAGGGTCGCCGCACACGACGGGCAATAACGTAAGCTCGCTTCGACCGTCGAGAAGATGTGTGCAAATTCCAAGAAATCCACATTCAAACCAAAATATCTGACTTTCTGTTGGTCTGTTTGTTCACTTGAGACATAAGGGGTGATTTAAAAGCATTTTGAAAGTGACACACTTCCTTCTGCCAGTTGGTGGCGCTATAACTGACTCACAATAGCAACATCCATGCGATCGGCCTCTTACAGCTGAACACACTGCTGAAGTTTCGTCGAGATCAATTAATGTATGCAGAAGTTATAACAGACTTCCTGTTTCTCTTACTGCCTTCTGCCAGTTATTATAGGCTTTGTACTTTACTCACGCTGCAGTACCGACGTAGAAAATCATCCTCTTTACATGCTAAAAATATGCTTGGAAACATCACAGTGAGCGGTGCTTACTGTGAATGATACTAATTGTACTACTGACTATTTAAACAGAGTAATTTTTATATGGTAGGTTTACTATTTTATTATTATATTTTATTGCGGCTATAATGAACAGGCTGCAATGTCAAGATTGCAATGATGGAGTGTGTGTGTGTGTGTGTGTGTGTGTGTATTTGTAACCTTAAAGGGGTCATATAATGCCATTTTTGTACAAGTTAATATGAATCTTTAGGGTCTAAATGAAAACTTTGTAAAATACTTTTATTAAAAATTCTCATTAGTATTTTAAGAAAACACTAATTTTAACTGCTGAAAAACAGCTCCGCTTTCAGCACGCCGTTTCAGTGCATATGACTTTAAATGATAATGAGGTTTGGTCACCCCGCCCTCCCTCCGTTCTGGGGGAATTCTAATCTTGAATCATATGCATTTGCAAGATGTAAACAGTATTTTGCCAGTATTGTGTTACCATTCATCTTCATGCAGTTATAACTGTTTTTTTTACATTACTTCTTAATCAGTAACATACAAGTAAACCAGGTGTAACTTAGTGTTACCATGTTAACTGTAACACCTGCGTACACAGTTTTTAATAACACAATAACCATAACGCGTTGTTCATTATAAACGTGTGATTATGAATTATATTGAGAACGTCGTAACGTTATGGAAAACATGCCGTAATGTACCCTGAGTGTAAACATTAGCCACATGCAGTTTAGCGTTGTTTTGGTTGAACTCACCTCTGTGTGCTGCTTTACCTGCAGTTGAGCGTTGTTAAACTCACCGATGAATGCGGTTGCCTATGAACGCGCTAAACCTTTGCTGAGAGGGCACTTTGATATCAGATTGTGAGGGTTTTTAAAAATAAAAAAAACTGTTGGAGGGCCAGATAAAGATGATCTGGGGGCCACCATTATACTAGCCCTGCCATAGATCATTCATTGTAGCCTATTCCTTTTATTTTTATTTATTGCAGTCTCGACCCATTCGCAGCAGACGAAAAACGTACGTGCAGGTCCAGCTGTTTCGTTTTGGTGGTGCGATGAAGACTTTCGTCGAACATCAGCACGAACGGTCCCGTGATTTTGGAAATTAGTCATCATCCGCTATTCCAAAGCGCGTAATGGCTGATGGCTGTAGTTTGCTGGAGACCCTTGACAGCAGTTAGATATTTTTCACTTTTTGAATGAGACTCCAGCGCCCGTACACCCAACATTCCCAATTTAATAGCTTTCTTGCATAAGCAGTAGGCTTCAAATGCGTTATTTGCAACTGGCTTTAACCAAGCACGAAATTCAGATTTTTCAAGCCAAGTATCGCTAAACTTGCACTTCCTCATAGCTGAATAAAATCCGCTTAACGTCTTTCTGTTGTATCCGAGAGACTCGCGCCAATAACACTAAAGCTCAAAGCTGGCTGTTGCATGTTGGTCTATTTTGTAGTCATAATACAGCGAATTATATTTGGACTAGCGAAATAAGAAACTACAACAGCACGGAAGTAAAAAAAGAAACATTCCAAAGCGCTATGGGAGCATTTAAATGAGATTTACATGGACGTAGGAAAATTAAGACCTGTTAAAAATTATTTAAGACCTAGAACACAATACTTCAGCAAATTTAAGACTTTTAAGGCCTTAAATTGTGATTTTGAAATTTTAGACTTTTAAGACTTTTAAGACCCCATGGAAACCCTGTTTTTTTTTTTTTTTGTAGAGTATTTTTTATTGTATCACCAAAGCAATGACGCTCACGACTCCCGTTGAAGTATCCAGCATCTCTAAGGTCTGCAAATAACATCCAGAACTGAGACCTATATACATTTTGAAGAGTCCTCAAGCTGATGCTTACACCGTGTACAGCGTACGAGTGGCCCTCGTTAAAATATTGAACGCAATGATGCAGTATGTCTTGTTTTTCCGTCTGGTCCGCGTCTTTTAAAATCTCCAAACACCGTTCTCAACAGTCAACACGTACAAGTGTTCTTCTTACGTTAAAACAACGAGAATACAGAAAATGTGCTTAGACCTCCATCTAGTGGTTATATTATAGAATTAAAGGAGAAATTACATATGAGACAGCTTTATAACTGAAATAGACAAGTTTAATATAACTATTCTGATAAGTGTATATTTCCAACGTCATGTTTGTGTTATCCGTTTCTGTAAGTTTTTGTGACGTGTTTCAGAAAGATAATCGCTTAGACAGAGTAATAGTTTATTTTCATCTTAACCGGACATCACAGTTGATCAGTGAAATAATTAATAATTCAATATATTGATACCGATTTCTTTATCAACTGTTTGTTCAATTGAGACATAAGGGGTGATTTCAAAGCATTTTGAAAGTGACACACTTCCTTCTGCCAGTTGGTGGCGCTATAACTTTGACTCACAATAGTCACATCCACGCGACCGGCCTCTTCAAGTGAAGAAACTGCTTAAGTTTCATCGAGATCAAGTAATGTATGCAGAAGTTATAACACACTTCCTTGCTGTTTAAGCTTCATTTATGTGCTTTTTGAGCTTCAAAGTTCTTGTGCAATGTGTTCCACATTCAAACCAAAATATCTGACTCTAGGTCAAAGTATGAAACCAATACCCCACTTTTGTCTGAAGGTGGCGCTACTGAGCCCCTGCACCAGGCATCAAAAAAGAAAATTCAAGTTTGAAGAGCTGCCGCGACAGCAGTATTTAAGATATCAATAATTCTTTCACACGTCTACATCTGCCGTGTGTTTACATTATACACCTAAAGTTTGAAGTAAATCGTGTAACAATAAGTGGGTGATTTTAAAGCATTTTGAAAGTGACACACTTCCTTCTGCCAGTTGGTGGCGCTATAACTTTGACTCACAATAGTCACATCCATGCGATCGGCCTCTTACAGCGAACACACCGCTGAAGTTTCATCGAGATCAATTAATGTATGTAGAAGTTATAACACTCTGACTGTTTCTCGTTCTCGCCATCATTTCGTTTCCTCGCCACGGCCAAACCGTTGGAGATATCAAAAATCTGCCGGCAATTTTTCATGGTCAATGTCTTGACATCATGCTGACCGAGTTTGGTGGCGATTGGTGGAGTTCTCTGGGAGGAGTATTCCAAATTCCATTGCGTGCGTTTTCAAACAACCCTAAATAGACGGTTTCCTGTTGGTCTGGGGTAAAAAGTAAAAGTATGAAGGATATATGAAATGATGAGATCTATATGTGTACCGAGTTTCATATTATTACATGCAAGCGTGTTTGAGTTATAGACCAAGTTTTCGGCCCCTGTTCCAGGGGCGCTGTCGAGCCCCTGCCACGCCCGGGTACCAGCTTCAGGCCGGCCCTAATGACCGCAGGTTCTGACCCGTGTGCAAAGTTTCAAGAGTTTTTGAGCATGTTAAGAGCCCCAAAAGTGCCCCGTAAGTCGTAAAAAAAAATAATAATAATAATAATAATAATAATAATAATAATCCTAACGAAAACAATAGGGTCCTACGCACTTTGTGCTTGGGCCCTAATAATAATAATAATAATCCTAACGAAAACAATAGGGCCTTGCCTTTTCAAGGCTTGGGCCCTAATAATAATAATAATAATCCTAACGAAAACAATAGGGTCCTACGCACTTTGTGCTTGGGCCCTAAAAATACTATACACAGTGGCTCTGAGCTCTAATCTATTTGTTTGAGTGGCATTGCAATAAACTGGCTCACCCAATAGTTGTGAGTTTTGTGTGAAACTACCTTGTGGCTAAACAATGGAAAAAAGGAGTGTTTGGGAAAACTGTATGGGAACAGTCAATATGTTTGCAGTTGTGTTATGTGCCACTAGGGGTGCAAACTTACATACAGCAGGGGTTTTCAACGGGACCTCTATAGTAGGTGGTCTACAACACGATCACACGGGAACTCGACATGTTGCTACCTAATGTTATGGTACCCTGACGCTGAACCAATTCTGCATAGTTACTGACAAGCGCCACCTCCCAATAAACATTTTAGGATAAATTCAAATGTGTCCTTTGGAAACAACAAAGTAATAGTTTCACCTAATCAATGATGAGTGCAATTCGAAGGTTGCATTTTCCCTCCAAGATTACATTTACAACTAAAAACAACTCTCTGTACAATTCTCTTTTGGATCCAATCTGTGGATATTTCACCCAGAAACTGAAGCTCACAAGAGCCCATTTGTTTAACAACACTTACAGCTTCAGCCACTGGGGACAGAGGTTTGAATTTCAGTTGACCAACCCGATCTCATGAGAAGTCGTACGGTTTTGCAATGTGTAATGCGAAATTAAACGAATGCTCAGCGTTTTCTGAATTGTATGCTCTAACCCAAACCCCATCTCTAAACATAACCATACAGTAGAGTCTGTAAGGATGATTGGAACCATAAAGAATATGTTTAACTTTTTATGATTTTACAAAATTAACAATTTCACACAATAAAGCCAACTCGTAGGAATCTGTATGATTTCTCTGTAAGAATGTGTTGACATAGATTAATTTCAGGAGAAGACCATTCAACCTCCTTTTGCTGTGAGATCACTCTAGGTCTGCACTAATTGTTTTCTAAGGGATCCTTTAGCTGAAGGTTAAAGTTTAAAGACCACTGAAATACAGCATATTTATACAGTGTTTGCTGCATGATAATGGCACATAGGTTACAATGAAGATAACCCCTAGCGTAGAGTTTGATATAGTGTGCATGTAATTCATAATCAGTATTACTGGCTTTCATGCCCATTGACAGGGGGCACGTACCACTACAGGCCAGTTGTTACACTTCATTCAAACCTGATACTCCAACATTTATCAGCAAAACCCAAGTGCTCTCTAGCTGTGACTTTCATACTCATTAGATTCCACATCACCACAGAGTCATTCATCATTACCAGCATTGCCTGTTCATTACCTTTCACATCCATAAGTAGAGTTCTCAAGTTCATAGTGTGCTCATCAAAGTGCTAATGACCTTACCTTTCATGCCGTTAGTAGCCATTCCACTTTCGTAGCTACTCCAGATAAATAACTTAGTTCACTTGAAGGCAAAGACTTGTCTTTATAGTTATATTTAGGCCCCATTTACACCTGATATTACCCCCTTTATTTTACCTAAAATTTGATGGCAACATAAATGGACAGCAGGAGAAAGTTGTGAATTTTGAAATAATACTATAGAAATCAAGATTTATTTTATCAAATTGTTTATTTTGCTTCCAGGAGTGTTGGTTTTTCATGTTTTTGAGATGTTACAGACATTACATCAGAAATTAGCATAATTAATTATGATTCAAAGTAATGGCCACCAAAATCCAATCTCTGCCAACGATGTTAAAATAAAATGATACATTATAAATTCTGAATCTATGTACTGATTCCCATTGTCCCATGTCTGCCAAACATGTTGAATGGTCCAAACATTATCTGCAGCCTGAAAATGAACTTGTGGTCGGATTTTAGGAGTGAATGCACTTAGCTGCATAGGAAAGCTACAGGATACTCCCTTGTTTAACGTTCAGGCACTGGACAGCTGAAGACAGGACGAGATGAAGATGTATGAGAACCCAAGTGCAGTTTAATTTGCAGTGCTGGTATAAAAACGTGGATTCAAAACAAAACAAACTTAAGCGACTTGACTGTTACAAACAACATTACACCAACATAATTCAACCACGGACAAGAGAACATGAGGGCTATAAATACACAGACAAGGTTAATATGACAACCAGTGGGAAAACTGAATTAATAACAAGATAACTAGACAATGAAACAAGAACCAATGATAAAATAGAACTGATAACAAGACACATAACTGTTAACCAGTAAAAAGTCAGGATTAATAAACACGGTGAAACAAGAAGGTCACATGACAGTGACATGACAAGGAAACCACATGACAAGAAACATGATAACAATTTAAAGTTAAAATACATGACTAAATGAAGAAAATGAATCAAAACATAAACAAAAACACATTTAAACATGACACCCCCTTCAGAAGCCCAAACACAAGCAAAGCTAATAATAGAGTTCAAAAGGGGGCTTGTTCTGGAGGCAATGGCGCATCTGGACCTTGGGGCAGGGCTGGAAATTGACTTTGAGGCAGGGAAAACAGGGAACCAGAGGGCACTGGAGACCATGGCGAAGCTGGTGGTGGGTTTGGTGAGGCGTGGTTTGGCGAGACAGGGCATGGAGCATGACCTGGCGAGACAGGGTGTGGAGCATGGCTTGGCGAGACAGGGCGTGGAGCATGGCCTGACGAGACAGGGTGTGGAGCAGGAGACCAGAGTGTAGCCAGTGGTCAGAGAAGTGGCTCCAGGAATGGAGTGGGGTCCTGAGGTTTGGATGGCGGCTCAAAGAAGGGAGCGGGGTCCGGTGGTTTTGGGGGTGACCACAGGGCAGGGAAAGGAGGACTGGGAGATTTCCACAGGGCAGGGATAGGGTCAGGAGGCCTGGGAGGTGGCCACAGGGCAGAGGGGACAGAGTTCTGGGCTGTGGCCACTGGAAATTGTTCAGGAGGGAGCAGCTCAGAGGGCAGAACTGTGGAAGTCTCAGGGATTTGCCGTGACAGGGGAACAGTCTTAGCGACTGTGAGCACAGGCAGTGGACGGGTAATGGTCTCCATGGTCGTGAGCACAGACAGTAACGAGGGAATGACCTCCGTGGTCATGGGCACTGGCATTTATAGGGGAACATCCTTTGTGGCAGTGAGTACAGGAAGGGACTGGGGAACGATCTCTGTGGTCGTGGACACAGACAGTGACAGGGAAACAGCCACCATGGCCTTGAAAACTGGCAGTGACAGGGGAACGACCTATGTGGTCATGAGCACTCCTGAGGCGGAGCCGTGGAAGGCTCATGGTGACTTGACATAATGGGATAGGTGTGCCGAATTGACATGGCAGGGCCGACGTGGTGACATGGCAAGACGGGGCCGCTTGACTAGAAATGGCAGGCATATCGGCTTGGCTTGGCATGGCAGGCGGGACAGCATGGAATGACGAGGCAGACATGACTACATGGCATGACATAGTAGATGTGGCAACATGGCAAGACAGGGCCTATTGACTAGCAGGTGTGGTAACATAGCATAACGTGACAACATGGCATGACGAGTTAGGAATAGCTGGCATGTGCGCTGGCTCTTCGACTGTGGCAGATGTGGGCACTGGCTCGTCAACCGTGGCAGGCATTTTCAGCTTCTGTGAAGTGAAGACAAAGGGCTTCAGCCAAAGCATGGTAAAACACTGCTGTGGCAGTAGAGTAAAGTGGGCCTCCTGTGGGAGCAGAGTTTAAAGTACTGCTGCAGCAGTGAATTCAGTATTTGGGGCATAGTGAAGGGGTTCCTGTGGGCATGCTGCTGTGTTTCCATTGCTGTAGATGCACTTCTATAAAAGTATGGAACTTAGAATTTGAAAGTGCCTATGGAGAAAATAGAACTATAACTATATCAAAACACAAAAGGGGTAATGAATGGCAGTATCAAGCATAGGCGGGGGCTGCTGCATCAGTATCGAGCGTAGGTGGGCACTGCGGCACAGTATCAAGTAGAGCAGTGCTGTGGCAGTACCAAGTGTGGCACTGCTGCAGCAGTATCAAGTGAGGCACTGATGTGGCAGTATCAAGTGGGGCACACGTGGCTTCATTACATTTATACACACCTGTAAGGAAAGCACATTTTTATTTTGGAGGTTAATACAAGCTTTATTTGATATGTGTTTGGCTCATTTTAACCAGGAGCGAAAGAAATGCCAATGTGAAGGCTAACGGGAAATGATAAAAGGCTCTTAAGATTACCGAACAACCACTGCACTCGATCGGGGGAGCTCATACTGCGAGAGCCTACAGAGTGAATGACATGAAATCTCTCACTGCATTCAAACGCGAGAGCCCACACTGCGATTGGAATGGGAGAACCTGTGGCCAAATTGCATAGGTTCACACTGCATCCGAATGTGAGAGCCCACACTGCATTGGAATGGCGGGTGCCACTGAGTTAACAACCATGCCAAATTGTGGTTAGCAATGGGTGTGAGCTACGCCCCTAGACTTTTAATAAGAGGAAAACACTCCTTAGGAGTTTGAACGCCGCCTACTGTACAATATATGTCTGGCATTGGTAATCCATTGTTTTATGAGTTGGAGATACTCCGTCCTACTCCCAAGAAATCAGAGCCCATGCTCCTGCTGGCGCTGCGTGTTTAGGTCCTCCAGCTTTCACATTGGGCTCCTCAAGCTACAGTGCGTGAGTTGCGAAAAGTTATTTATGTTATGTAATCAGGGTTGGGAGGGTTACTTTTGAAATGCATTCCACTACAGATTACAGAATACATGATGTCAAATGTAATTTTTAACGTATTCTATTTGATTACTCAAGGTCAGTAACGTATTCTAAATACTTTGGATTACTTTTCAGCACTGGTAGATTTTTTCACTTATTTTGACTATAAAATCTCTGCCAGTACAGTAAGACAAAATACATGTTAAAAATACATTCTCTGAAAAATCTAAATATCATACGCAGTGCTGTTTTGAAAACATGATAAATCAAATGTATCTTGTTTTAAGATTTTTAAAAATATTTTTACAGGAAAACAATAAAAATATACGATTTTTGCCCTAATTTCTAAGGTCTTAATAGAAAAAAAGAACCGTGCCTTGTAACATGTGCATGTAAAATGGCTAGAAATAGCATTTTAGCTTAGCGTAACTCTTACAATTTACACAAGGTTTATTTCAATTTCTTCTGCTCCAAACTTACTTCAAACTTACTTCTCTGTCTGCTTGTATGAATGTAACACATCACCATAAAATGTTTCACCGCTGCTCGTTTATATGTATAAATGTTTTCTATCTGAAAGGACTAAATATTAAATTAAACAAATGACAATAAAAGGCAAAGTAATCTCTACAGTAATCAAAATACTTTTTGAATGTAACTGTATTCTAAATACCAATGATTGTAGATCAAATTGTAACTGTGGAATACAGTTTACAATTTTGTATTATAAATGCGTATTCCTGTTACATGTATTCCGTTACTCCCCAACCCTGTATGTAATGCACCAGCAGTCTGTTCTGATCTTACTCTACTCAATGTACAGCAAAACCAGGCAGAGATTTTAAGAAAACTACCCCCAAAATACACACAATAACAATTATGGGTTGTAGGCTGTTCAAAAATATAATTACATAAAGATGCAGTTCATTACTATTAGTACATATGAAGGCAAATTACATTACAAATGACTGTACATTGCATAGAATATATATATATATATATATATATATATATATATATATATATATATATATGTATGTAGACATTGAAGTGGTCTGAAACCAAAGATGAAAGTGAGAAAATATTATTAATCTCGTGCGACCCTGCGTCCACATGTGTGGATGTTTTATTTTTGCTTCGCAATACGCAATGCATTAGTTTGTTTTATTTAAACTGACTGATCTCAGTTCAGGAGACTCTGTGCTGTCAGTTAAGGGTTAAACTTTAAACTGGTAAAAAAAAAAAAAAAAATTATGTTTTTAAAATGAACATTAAAGTGTCTAGTTTCATCCGATTTGCCATTTTTTTTTTTCATTTTTGTGATTTGTCGCAAAACGGCACACTGTTAAACACAGTGACCGCATTCATGGACTTTATACTCAGTTTCAGTTCAAATATCCTATTTTCACTGTGCATAATCACATTCAAATCCAAAAAAAAAAAACTGGAAAATGTTGCTTTCAGTGGTTTTATATGGAGTTAGGGTGAAAATAAGGTGCATTTCAAACTGTTCTGAGGCCAGTGCCGACAGACAGCACTTTGAAGGTTAAGTCATTTACTAATAGGGACTTCCTATTACAAGTTTCAGGCTGCAGATGATGTTTAGACCCCTCAACATGTTTGGCAGACATGGGACAATGGTAATCAGTAAATAGATTCAGAATTTATGATGTATAATTTTATTTTAACATGGTTGGCAGTGATTGGATGATGCTGGCCAATACTTCAAATCAGAATTAATTATGCTATTTTCTGATGTAATGTCTGTAACATCTCAAAAACATAAAAACAACACTCAGGAGGGTCTGAGGAGGGCGCCACCCCGTGGCCGTCGAGCCCCCCGCAGGAAGGGGGGGCATAGCAATGGCATATCAGGGCAACAAGCCCATTCTACCAGGAGTGTGGCGGCCTCCTGGCCCCTGACCAGTGGCGCCTCTCTAACAGACATTTGCAGAGCAGCGGGCTGGGCAACACCTTTGCGAGGATGTACAATCTCCGGGTTGAGCCTGTTTCGTCCTGTGACTTAGCAGGAACAAACAGGTAAGTCCGGGAACAAACACCCAGTCGGCTGTGTGTATCAATTTTGTATAGCGCCTTTCACCTCCAATGAGCTGAAGACGTGTGCTCAGTCACTATGTTCGTATAGTCCCACCCCCCCACTCTGGGTGGTGTGGTCTTCTCATTGGGAGTGACAAATATAGTGCTTGAGTTCAGTACAAAAAGTTCAACTTGTGTCTCATCTGACCATAAAACCTATTGCCACATGGCATCATAATCATCCAAGTGTGTTTTGCAAAGTGAAAGCGAGACTTTGTGTGGCAATTTTCTTTCTTACCACCCTGCCATACAGGCCAGCTTGGTTTAAAGCTTGGGAAATTGTTCTCATATTCACAGACCGGTCAATCTCAGCCATATGGGCTTTTAAATCCTTCAAAGTTGCCTTTGGCCTCTTCATACCTTCCCTGATCAATATCCTTCTAGCACGGTCATCCAGTTTGGAGGGACGGCCTGATCTAGGCAAGGTTTTGGTGGTGCCATGCACTTTCCACTTCTCAATAATTCCCTGAATGCTACTCAGAAGGATAGGTAATGCCTTTGATTTCTAATAATGGAATCCTCATGCAACACCCATTTTTATTCTGAATTATTCGAAACCACCTCAGTTGATGTCAAATGGGGGAAATTAACCAGGTATGTGATCTGAAAGCTGATTGGCTGCACCTGAGCAAGTTTGTAATGGTTAATCTTAGGGGGCTGATCACTTATCTGAACCAGGTATTTTATGGGATGAATTCAAATTATTTTCTGTGATAATCAACATTATGCCAAAAATGCTGTCAATAAAGTTGAACATGTATTAAACCCTGAAACATTCCTTGTAAGAATAAGGCCCGATTTTCACTTGGTATTAAGATGCGTTTCGGGTAATCTGATTACATGTACAAAAAAATATATTTATATATTTTAATATAAGCAAAAACACAACACATAAATTGTAATCGTTATGCATCGTATATATATATATATATATATATATATATATATATATATATATATATATATATATATATATATATATATATTCTTGTTTCTCAGGGAAGAATTTTTTTTATCATCATCATCATCAAAAAAAGAAAGAAAGAAAGAAATAAAGAAAGAAAGAAAGAAAGAAAGAAAGAAAAGGGTTCCACTTCTAAACCTTTCGGTCAAAAATTATTGAGAATACCAAAGGAAGAAGCCATTTTTGAATACCATTGGAGGGTTACATACCATATTCAGTTATTGGCCACATTTAAAGAGCTAAAGCTATCCTACTGAAAATGGCCAGTTTGAATGACCAGTTCAATCCATCTTGGGTTACCAGTATAAAGTATGTTTTGGCATTTGAATGCTGTTTTAAGCATGGCTACACTGCTCAAGCTGGTCTACTTGCAACAATAACCAGCTTAACCAGCTTGTAGAAGTCCAGCATTTCCCATGATACAGACCAGCATGATACAGACTTGTTGAATCCATTTACATGCACACCAGAATTCAGAATGCTCTGTAAAATTCGATAATTTAAAAAATCTGACAATGGAAGAAATCCATGTTTACATGACATTTGAAATAATCATATTATTCTCTACTTTTGACATCAAAACGTGAAGAGGCATGCACTCAACACGTGCACACATTAGATGAGCCAGTGAGAACACCAGGTAAGGTGTTTACATGGCACGCGAGATCTGCTTAATGGGCAAACATCTACCCATGTCAATGCTATGGCTATAAAGGAATGTGGTATTGCATAAATGACCACACGCGTTGTTGGATTAAAAGCCTAATCGATGTAAGAACACGCATGTAAAAGCACTCAATAAAGACTCAAATGTAATTAATTAGTTCATATGTACAGCTCAATTATTGTTACATTTATTTGGGGAGGCTTTTTAGACACTAGGATAAATACATTTCTAATGCTATACCTTTTGATTGCTTTGTTGTATCAACACAACTTTTTATACAATTACAGGTGTCATGGTTTGAAACAACACAAAATAATTTTTTCAGAGCTAACTTATTTATACCCTGAGATATACTGTATAATGTAAAATCAGAAAAAAACGTGTTTTTGTGCTTTTTCAGCAGTTTCTTAGGACATCTTTGGACTTTTACTTTGGTCATTTATTTAGATAAAAATGGAACACATTTATTTTGTTTTTTGGATCACTAAAAACATATTGTGATACCTTGTTATTGACCCAAAATGTTAAGAATATTGTGATATCCATTTTTATTTATATCGCCCACCCTACGGATAATATAATTTCACTCTGCTCTTCACACAAATCTATTATTTGGCTTTAGAGAACTTTTATGGTGGGTTTTAGTTTTTTATTTCCTTGACAGACATGGTCACCATGAACTGTTATAGAATGGAAAATAGCTGCATGAACATTCTTTAAAATGTATCCTTTTGTGGTCCATGGAATACAGAGTGAGTAAATAATGAATTGTTTCTTTAAGACCATCTTATGATCTGGTCAAACTGATCTAAGCTCTTTCAGCAGGGCATCTCTTCGTACTTTCAGTAAATAGAGAACAACAACAAAAATGTAATTTACCCACAGTGATCTTTCCCTTCCAGACCAGTTGCTCCTTGTGCCATCCAATGCCATATAACTTTGGCTTCCATTATATCTACCTGAAGGCAGTGCTCTATTACAACTGGCAGGACACTCTGTATCAAAAGATGATAGATCACATTGTGCGCACCACTAAAACAGAAGTGTGTGGAACTGAACAGCCAGTGTGATTTAATATTATGGCAGAAGGGCGATGGCAATGTATCAGGATGTCCTATTAGAGCTACAAAAGTGATAGCAAGCCGGAGTAATAGTGCTGAGGCTGAATACCAACTTGCCTACTAAGGTGGACTGAATGCATTTTACATTATTGACTGACAGCTGGATCAGTGTTCTATGAGATCTGCAGATATCAAAACACTGTGGGACAGGAGAGAAATGTAGCATGACAGTAGAAGGGAGTACAAGCTACACTTCACATTTGTGTCAATGATTTAATTCTCACAATCATTGTGTAGTTTCAAGGCTTTGTGGTTGAAAGGTGGTGATTAGGGTAGTTTTGGGCTGTTAAACTAAAGGTCATAGGTTCAAACTCTGGAAGAGGTGGTCCATGAACTGACACGTGGTCCCATTGTACCCTTGAGCAATGCATGTTGAACCACAGGGAGCGCCAGGACGACACTTCCTGTTTTACTGTCCAAATTGTCTGCCGATTGACAAGTAATATAACATCTGAAATAAAGGCACTTACTGAAGTGTATGCATTTTCCTGTGCAATCCCACCAGAACTGTTCTCAGTGGGTTTAAATGGATTGTGTGTTGAAATGCATCCTACCTCTGTGTTCTGCAGAAGTGGTTCTTCTGCCACATCTTATTGAGCGGTATAAATACCTAAAGCACATGTGTGCTGTGCATTTACCTCTTATGCAACCAAATATAATTAATTCACTGACATTCAGAGCCTCTCTCTTATTCTCTGTCTTCTCCCCAGGAGGCCTTCCACTCAATACACCATATGTTATACTCAGCTTTTGTGTCACACCTGTATACAAACACCAATTATACTTTTCACATTCCTCTCTGAGTTGCATTATTGCTGCGTTGGCAGTTATTTTTCTAGTTATCTCCCTGTTTTTTGCATTTCACAAAAGAAATGTCCAAAAAAGCAAAGCAAAAAAAATATTATGTGGTTGAAATGATTATGATCAAATAAATGGAAAAGATCAAATTAATTGGTTAAAATTAAACTTTTGCTTTCTTACATTAAAGGGATAGTTCACCCAAAAAACAAAACAAAAATAATCTCTGATCATTTTCACACTCTCATGCCATCCCAGATGTGCATGTCTTTCTTTCATCTGCAGAACACAACCATGGCAATCAATATTTAAGAAACAGATCAATATTTCAGTCTTTTTTCTTTTTTTTCCTCCACTTTCACTTTCAAAATGTGAAAGAATGATAAAGTGAAAGTGGAGATTTATAGTAAAAAAGTACTTAAATATTGATCTGTTTCTCACCCACACTTATCATATTGTGTCTGAAGATGTAAATTTGACCACTGGAGTCATATGGATTATTTGTATTCTGCCTTTATGATTTTTGGAGCTTTAATGGTCTGGTCACCATTCACTTGCATTGTAAGGACCAACAAAGTTTAGATATTTTTCTAAAAATCTTTGTTTGTGATCATCAGAAGAAAGAAAGTCATACACATCTGTGAGGGTGATTAAATGATGAGAGAATATTTATTTTTGGGTTAACTATCCCTTTAAGTAATAGTCAATCAAAAATGTTATGTCATTATGTCATTATTCACTCTTAAATAAAATCATTGATAAACTCATGTTTACAGAGCTCACATCAAATATGGCTACACGTAAATAACATAAAACCGAATTGTTGCTTGTGTAATGACGTTTGCTTAAGAGAGGCACAAGAACCAATGAGGTTTGATGATACTGATGTGTCGCCATAAATGATTTGGACTTTGTATACAGTTAAGAATAACGACTTCAATTTCGGTCTGTTCATCATGCAAAGTGTTCCCTATCAAAAAGCTACACTTTGATGCTGCGCTGCTTTATCACTTTGGGAGCTTCTTTAGGAGTGACCAGCTGTGAATATGTGTGCAACACGTCAATGAAATTGACTACAATTTATAGCCTCTGCTGGTGACATCATCAGAATGCACCAGTAGCAAGGCTATAAATAGATGTGTCACAGGTGCATCGTCAGGTCTTTTGTCTTCATACCACTCTGTGTGTGTTTTGCTTCTCAAGCTGTCAGAACTTTCTTTTCCTCTGTTAGGAGTAAGAACCTGGCTGAAGAGCGAGAGATGGGGTGTCCCTATCGCTCACTCTCTCTCCCCAGATCCAGCTGGTCCGTTTCGTGAGCCTGAAGCGTACTTCGGCGCCTCTTCGGTTCATGAGGGGGACACTGAATCTCTAGAGTCTGCAGACTTTGAGCTACCCACATCTGAACATTCCACGCTCAATAACAAAGCGGCTGGAATTACTCGAGGTGGTTACTCGGGCTGTGGCCAGGCTACATTTAGACTTGCCACGCGAACAAGAGACCCCCAAATGCTCTAAACTAGAAGACAGATTTCTGTCTGAGGCCAAAAAAATAAATAAAAAATTATTTATAAAAGGAAGGGAACGCTATATCAGTCCCTTCCTTTCTTCGATGACCTCCATAACAAGCTTTCTTGTTCAAGGAGGAATCCTTATACTTCCCGTGTCTTCGATAGTCGACATATTCGACTACCGTGGGTGCTGAGACACGGGGTATTCCACGATGCCGCTGGTAGAGGAGACATTTGCGGGTTATCTCTCGCCTGGCTCGGCATCATTTCTTAAGTGACCCACTCTCCCCACAAAGCCATGCAGGACCACCTCCACGCTTGTGGGAAAAGCTTATCAGGCAGCAGGTCACAGTATTGCGGGTGTACGAGGCTGACCTGCTGAATGACTTGAGTGCGGGCAGTACGGTCGACGAAGAGGCTTTCGCCGAGCTTCGTCGTGCTCGTCGCCCTCAGCAGCCCTCAAAGCAAGACTTCAGGACCATCATCTCTAAGAAGAGAAAGCCATGATGGTCTTGCGGTTCGGGAGTTAGCGGTTTCCAGCTAAATTTTGGGTGTTCTGTTGCTTCCTGCCGTAGCCCAGGATGCGGGACACTCCATATCCCCTCAACAGGAAGTGTAAGAATTTTTTTTAAAAAGGGCAAAAACCATCTCAGAGAACCTGGAAACTACTGCCAGGTGTTTCTATGAGGGCCCTAAGAACATTAGAAAAAGGCTACAGAATTAAATTTGTGGGAAGAACTGCAAATCTCTTGGTCAAATGGGCCATAGAACATTTTTCCCCTTCCAGAGAGAGAGTCAGGTTAATTCAGTGATACTTCCTGGTCCTCAAGAAGGACCAGAGATTTTAGACCTTCGAGGCTTGAATCGCTCAGAGAGCGTTCAAGTTCAAGATGCTAACCGTCAAGACGGTCGTGTCTCAAATCCAACATCACGAGTGACTGGTCACGATCGATCTCATGGACACGCACTTTCATATAGAAAGTCTGCCACAACACAGGAAGTTCCCGAGGTTCGCTTTCGGGGGCAAATCTTTCCAATATCAGGTTCTTCCATTCGGTCTTATCACCCCGCACATTCATGGAATGCATGGATACAGCACTGGCTCCTTTGCGACTCTGGGGCATCCGCATTCTGAATTACATTAGACAACTGGCTGATACTAGCACAGTCACAAGAACTGGCATTACAGCACAGGGATATAATCTTAGCTCATCTGGTTTCTCTGTGGTTAAGGCTGAATGCCAAGAAAAGCATCCTCTCTACCACTCAGAAAACTACCTATAGTATCTGAGAGGCTGCCATGTCCTGGTGCGGGTGGACAACACAGCAGTAGTCTCTTACATAAACCATCAAGGAGGTCTACGTTCACACCAGCTGAACAGATTGGCACATCAGATTCTCCTGTCAATCAGGGCAGTTTATATCCCTGGATGCCTGAATGTGTGAGCAGATTTACTGTCCAAACAGAAAATACCGATAGGGAGTGGAAACTAACACCCAGAGGTAGTGGAACAAATGTCTCTCCTCGACGGCTGGCCTTGTGCGATTCCGGATAGGAGGGACCTTCTGTCTCAGGTGCGGGGACAATATTTCATCCCCGGCCCGAGCTGTGGAACCTTCATGTTTGGCCCCTGAAGGGTACCAACTGAGGGACACTGGGCTTTCACCTGAAGTTATTAAGACCATTTTAAGTGCTAGGGCTCCCTCTACTAGAAGAAGTTATGGCAATAAATGGGGTGTCTTTGAAAGATGGTGCAGTGCACATCATGCAGATCCAGTTAACTGCCAGATTGCTTCAGTTCTGGACTTTCTGCAGGAAAAATTACCAGCAGGCACATGCCCCACCACTCTCAGGGTTTATGTGGCCGCTCTATCAGCTTGCCACGCCTTGATTGACGGGAATTGGGGAAACATCCCCTGCTCGCTCGCTTTGTTCTTGATGCAATATGATTGAGACCTCCAGCTAGGACCAGGATCCCTTCATGGGACTTAGCAATAGTCCTTGAGGGTCTGGTTGAGACCCCCTTTGAACCTCTAGAGTCAGCATCTGATAAACTTCTGACTCGCAAGATGGTTTTTCTTATGGCAATTACTTCTCTAAAAATAATTGGGGATCTGCAGGCTCTGTCTGTCTTGCCATCCTGCTTAGATTTTGCCCCAGGAATGACTAAAGCAATATTGCACCCTCATCCTGACTACCTGCCTAAGGTTCCTTTCTCAACCGTCACTCTCAAAGCCTTCTGCTCCCCAGCAGGAAAGACTTCATGGACGGTGTCAGGGCTCACTCTACCAGAGGGGTCGCCTCCTTTAAAGCTTTGGCCAGAGGTGTCCCTCTGCAACATGTTTGTAATGCGGCGGGCTGGTCCTCTCCGTAAACATTCAAAAGATTCTATAGTTTGGATGTTCATGCCACTCTGGGCTCTTATGTCCTTGAGCCTACATCACAAGCTCATGTCTGAGACCACTCACATTCTTGTGAGCACAACTACACAACCGTAAGGGGTTCGGACACTCACAGTGAGGCGGCATGGGTATTCTCGTTCCCAAAGCGCTAAATCAGCGCAGCATTAAAGTGTAGCTTTTTAGGGAACGTCTCGGGTTACTTAAGTGTAACCCCTGTTCCCTGATAAAAGCGGAACGTGATGCTGCGATTCATTGCCACACTAAGGATGCCCCAGGACTGCTTTTCAGACAAAATACCTGGCGATGTACCTGTGACGCATCTATTTACAGCCCTGCTACAGGTGCATCCTGATAATGTCACCAGCAGAGGCTATAAATTCTAGTCAATTTCATTGATGTGTTGCACACATATTCACAGCTGGTCACTCCTAAATATGTCCCCAAAGCACTAAATCAGCACAGCATCTCGTTCCGCTTTTATCAGGGAACAGGGGTTACAGTTAAGTAACCCGAGACGATTGTATGCCTTCAGACTGGGAATATGATGCACAAGTTGCTTGGCCTACTTTTCTGACACTTTTAGGTGCTTTTTAAACCTTCTGTGGTCTTGTGGGTCAGTTAGACATGTTTTTAAAATGGCTCTAAATGGGTCCAAAAGATCCAACGAAAGTTTAAGCTTTAAAGTGAGTCACTATTAACTGCTATTACAACTGTGACTTTAATTAATTGTAATCTTTACCTTTGAAATGTAAGAGCTTGTCCATTAACTCCAGTGAACTTTCCTACATTAAATATGCATGCACAGCTTGTTAACTTTTAAACTATGGATAGCTGTCTCTGACTTGACTTCAGTACATTCAGAAAGCTCTTTATGGTGAAGTAGGCTCTAAGTTCCTCTCAGTCCAGTGCACAAGCAATTAACAATAAGAGTCAGAGCAAAAAGACATATTGACCCACTGTGCTGACATCACAAAATGCTACTAAAATAGCAACTGCAGGACTCAGTAATGTTAATTAAGCCAAGAATTGAAGTTAGCAGAGATGGTTAATAGAGATTGTTATTATAATGTAGCTATTAGCTTTTAAAGATTTTCAAGAGCATGGTACTTTTCATGGTATAATACCTGAATCCATAGCACAAGTCCCGATCTTTTTTTATCAATGCAGAAAGCATTATGTTTTGGAGAAGAATTATTTTGGAAAACTCAAGGCACTTTCTGTGCAAAATGAGGAAATTATAATGTATATTCAGGTAATCTAATTCTAATTAGAATGACAGACCTCATCTGGGGTGCTTAGCAAAAAGCCAGCCAAAAATCCAAGAGTTCAAATACATTAAGTTAAATTTTAAAAGTAATTTGAATTGATTTCTAAAGTAAATGCAATTTTGAGTGAGAGAGATCACACTGCATATGCAATTCGAAGTTAGCTAATATGATTTTGATGAGATTATATGTACCTATGTTCCCTTCCTGTTTCTGATGACATGCTGTTTGTACCCTGCTTAACATTGCTTATTCTTATTCTCGTGCGTTCGTCTTTTTATCCTTTGTCATTTTACCGCTTATTTCTCTTTTCTACTGTTTCATCTGTGTGTATTTTACCTGTTGCCACTGGCGCCTAGCTCGAGTCTGTGTTTGTAGTATGCTAGCTTTTTTAGCATCGCTTGTATATCTGTTTTCAGCCTTAAATACTTAACATCTGTAATTTTTCTGCGGCATCGGGTTTTCCCTGCATTATTCTCCAATCGCGATTCAACTGCGTGCATTTTCCACGAGCATCTGCTTTCAATTTATATTGTGTTTTAAGTGCATGCATTTTTCAGCACGCATCCGGTTTTCTCCTCTGTGTTAAATGGATTATTGCATCGATCTCAAAGCACCACTTATCAAGAACAACCAACAACAACAAACAATTGCGTGAGGGATTCACCTCAATCTCAAACCCTCACCTCTCAGGAACAACCAACAACAACAAATAACTGCGGTAAGTCATGGCATCCACGCAGGTTATTTCTTCCTGCATTCCATGTCACATGTATACAATAGCCTTTTCCATCAGCAATGAGGGATTCAAATGTGATAAATGTTCTCACGCTCTAAAGAGAGCAGCTCGGAAAATGGAGTGCAAGTGGAAGAATTAAAAATGATAAGTATTTTGCAGTGCATGGAACGATAGTGTCTGTAGCTACAGGTCAGCATATTTTAGTAAACTCATAGAAAATAACCACAACAATCAAAGGTGTTGATTCAGTACTGTGGCTAAATTGTTTAGGAATAAAGCCTCAACAGAACCAGATATTATGTCGCAGCACAAGAGTAATGACTTCATTAATTTATTTACTGATAAAATGTTAATAATCAGAAATAAATTTGGAATTATGCAATCATCTGTCATAGCACCTCAGAAAACAGTGTCTAATAATTTTCCTCATGTGCATCCTCAATCCTTCGCTGTCATAGTTCACGAAGAGCTAACAAAACTTATCGAAACATCAAAAGCCACAACATGTTTGTTAAATCCAATACCAACTAAGCTCTTAAAAGAGGGTTTTCCTGTCATTTAAGAACCTCTTCTTAATATTATTAAATCCTCGCTATCCTTAGGACATGTTCCAAGAAATTTAAAATGTTTTCAAACCGCTAATTAAGCAGCCACATCTGGATCCTGGAGAACTGGTTAATTATAGACCGATTTCAAATCTCCCGTTTATGTCGAAAATACTAGAAAATGTAGTATCCTCCCAAATATGTTAATTTCTACAGAGACATAGTATATATGAACAATTTCAGTCAGGATTTAGGCCTTATCATAGGACAGAGACTGCACTTATCAGAGTAACAAATTACTTGCTCTCATCATCTGATCGTGGCTGCATTTCACTTCTAGTGCTTTTAGATCTTCTTAGTGCTGTATTCGACATGATAGATCACAACATTCTCTTGAATAGGCTAGAGAATTTTGTTGGCATTTGTGGAGTTGCATTAGCATGGCTTAGGTCCTATTTAGCAGACTGCTACTACTTTGTCTATGTAAATGAGGAATTGTCAAATCAAACAAAAGTAAAGCATGGAGTGACACAGGGATCAGTTTTAGGGCCTCTGCTTTTCTCCTTGTATATGCTTCCCCTGGGTGATATTATCAGGGATCGTGGAATAAGTTTCCACGGTTATGCTGATGATACCCAACTTTATATTCATTCAAAACCTGATGAGATTTCACAATTCTCCAAATTAGCAGAATGTATCAATGAAATCCTTCTACTCAATTCCTAATTATAGAACCAAAAACTTCTAAAAATAAGCTGCTAAAATATAATTTGACTCTCAATGGATGTACTGTTACTTCATCTTCAACAGTGAAGAACTTTATTATTATATTTATAATTGGCATTATATTTGATACCAATCTGTCCTTTGAAAATCAATTACCAAAGTTTGTAGAACAGCATTCTTCCACCAAAGAAATATTGCTGATGATGAAAAACGAATTGACGAATGACCTCAAGACTAGATTATAGTAATACATTACTTGGAGGATGTCAAGCTAGATAAATACATAAACTTCATATTAGCCCCATTTTATCATCGTTACATTGGCTTCCTGTTAAATTTCATAACAATTTTAAAATTCTGTTAACTACATTCAAAGCTTTGAATGGTCTAGCTCTGCAATACTTAAGTGACCTTCTACCACAATATATTCCATCACATTAATCACGATTGCAAATTCTGGCCTGTTAATAGTTCAGAGAATATCAAAATCCACAAAAGGAGGTAGATCCTTCTCATATTTGGCTCCTAAACTATGGAATAGTCTCCCTAACACTGTTTGAGATGCAGACACAATTCTTCAGTTTAGGTCTAGACTAAAGACTCATCTATTTAGCCAGGCATACACCTAATTTATCCTTTAACTCAAACTGCTTTAGTTAGGTCTGCCAAAACCAGAAACAGTGATCATGATCCATAACTATGCAATAAATTTAATGGCATCTATGCCAATGTTATTTTATTTGTTTCCCTGTCTCAACCTCGGGACTCCTGTCCTGAGGCCACCAGAACCGGCTGGATCAAGCTCCATTCCTGCTTCATGTTGGACTCCACTGCTACGTGTTGCTCTGTGATGATGACTAATAGCAGCCGGTGCTAGCCAAACATCACTTCAGTCTATTATGATGGACTTCAGAGGATGAACTGATGTCAACTCCAACAACCATAGGACATGGAATACTTCATATGCCATTGCCTGATCCATAGATTTAGGATTAACCTTACCAAAATTACCGGCCAGGTTGAACTGCGTTGCACATCACTGATATCTGTCTGCATCACCTTGATTTAATGATGGACTACACTCTTGAAATGGAATACATCAGCTATCAATTAATTGCCAACAAAACCCTTCATCAGTCAATTAACAAGGACAATTACATCTATGTGAACTTCTGCAGTTAATCCAGGATGGACTTCAAAGACATAAATCATTAATCTTACAGTTCATACAAAATCTTTGTTTTTAACAATGATGCTTAACACTTACTTAGTTTAATCATTTTAAACCATGACTTGCACTATACATAAGTAATATTGGCATGATATTCATGTTGTTAGCCTGAGGGGAACTGGCCCTCACAGTGAGTCTGGTTTCTCCCAAGGTAATTTTTCTCTATTATAGTTTTGTTTTCCTTGACAGAGTTGCCTTCGGCCTGCTCACTGGGGTTATAAATACAATTAATGATTAATTGTTTATTTTTAAACACAATTCATAAACTTATTTTCTCAAACTACACAAGGATGAGTCATAGACATTATAGACATTACAGCTGTATCTTCTGTAAAGCTGCTTTGAAACGATGTGTGTTGTGAAAGGCGCTATACAAATATATAATATTATATATAAAAAAACAGGATCATGACAAATGTCGGCTAAGAACCACCCCATCCTCACACGGTTCTACACCAGCACTGTAGAGAGAATCCTGACTGGCTGCATCACAGCCTGGTACGGCAATAGCACTGCCCACAACCAGAAAGACCTGCCAGACACATCATCGGAAGTGAGCTTCCCTCCCTCCTGGACATATATAACAGGCGGTGTGTGAAAAATGCTCGGAGGATCATCAGAGACTCCAGCCACCCAAGTCATGGGCTGCTCTCACTGCTACCATCAGGCAGGCGGTATCGCAGCATCAGGACCCGCACCAGCCGACTACATGACAGCTTCTTCCACCAAGCAATCAGACTTTTGAACACTTGATCTCTCACGATCAATATACACCAGCACTGCACTTTATTAATCTTATTATCTCACACTGGACCGTCATTATTATATTCTCCACAATACAACTACAGTATATATATTTTTTACATACTCTTTATTTTTTATTGTATGTGCATTCTATATTGTGTGTATTGTTTACTGGACATTGTACAGTATATTATTATTGTGTTGTGTAAATATGTTGTTTATTGTAAATTGGTATATGTCTCATCACTGTCATGACTGCTATGTTGCTCGGAACTGCACACAAAACTTTCACCTACTGTTGCACTTGTGTATATTGTCATATGACAATAAAGTGATTTGATTTGATTTTATGTTTATTTAGCTATTTATTTTATTTGAATTTATTCTTTATTTTAGTGGTCAGCATTTGACTGATACTAAACAGTACTGATGTTTATTTAACTATTTATTTCATTTAAATGTATTCTTTATTTTAATGATCAGCAACTGTCTGATACTAAACAAACAGTACTGATGTTTTTTAAGCTATATATTGTATTTTTATGTATTCTTTATTTTCTCAGCATTCATTTGTAGAATTTGTTGACAATGTATAATAATAATGTCAAATATTCTTTGATAAAAATATTTGTTTACGAAAGCAGCCTTCACAGTACCTTTGCATCACTGCAAAATCGGTAAACAGTCCACAAAGAAAAGGTCTGTTTTAATTCCAGCTCAAAAATGAACTATATCAGACACCATATCGGTAATATGTGAATTGTCCCCCTCTAAAATCGGTATCGTCTCAAAAATCCCATATCGGTCGGGCTCTAATTAGCACAGTTATGTTAAAGAATATATGACTATATATTACAGGCATATAATTCTGAACTCCAATGGTCAACGCTTGCTGTAGCTGGAGAATTGTGCCTGAAAAATTGCTCCAACGGACTTATTAACCAGCATTTGTAAGGGATCGTCTGAAACTTTCTCCCACAGAACTAAAACGTAGGAGATGTCCAAGTATTCATTCATTAATTCAATTAAAGTTTAAATTATGCATACAATTTGCCATATTTAGAATGTGTAAATGTTTTTAAAACAGAACATGCTAGGCAGTTGCATTGAACACTTGTACACCAGTGACGTTTTAGCTCAGTGTGTGGACTTTTTAGACAACCTCTGATGAACCATAAGTGAATATTTAATAAATATAGAACTTAAATTAAACTCTACCCTACTAAATAATATTATACAGTCATAATGCATAATATGTTTCATTTAAATATAATTTGTTTTGGTCTTTTATGATGTGGGGGAAAATGAGAATACCACTCTTACCATTCTAACATTCCAATTATGGAATCACCCAGAAATGACCCTGCTTAGAATGTAAAAAAAGAGTGTTATAGAACATCTCAGAATTTTCCTTCAAGGTCATTTGCTGCGGAGTACAGACAAGATAAAGTGAAGTGTTGAAGCATTCAGATCCGCTCAGCATGACTGCACTAATAATGAAAGTCAAGAACGTTCCATGTAAAACTCATCACAGCTTCATCGGGCTCTTACAAATCTGAATTGCACTTAAGAGCAAAAAGTTGAATGGTCCAGATGATTTTGGAGCAGTTCAGCTGAAAGTAATAAAATGAACTGAAATGTAAAATCAATGCTTGTGTCCAAATGAAGATTATTCATAGATATTATTTTATTGTGGCAAACAAGTACATCATTGAATAGACATGATAAGGGTTTTTATTTTGTTGCAACCCATACAATATATAGAGTGTTTTAAACTGGTCATTTGGGTTTTATATATGTATATATATATATATATATATATATATATATATATATATATATATATATTTATTTTTTTTGTCTGAAGAGCAGTCCTGGGGCATCCCAGTGCGGCAATGAAGAGAAGCATCTCGTTCTGCTTTTATCAGGGAACAGGGGTTACAGTTAAGTAACCTGAGACGTTCCCTATCAAAAAGCTACACTTTGATGTTGCGCTTATTTAGCGCTTTGGGAAGCTCTAAATTTTCTCTTGTTTGTGTGGCCAGTCTAACTGTAGTCTGTAACCACCTCGAGTAATTCCTCAGCCGCTTTATTATTGTGCGTGTAATGTTCAGAGGTTCAGCGTCCCCCTCGCGAACCGAAGAGGAGCCGAAGCGCGCTTCAGACTTACGAGAATGATCAGCTGGATCTGGGGAGAGAGCGAGCGATAGGGACGGACCCGTCTCTCGCTCCTCAGCCCGATCTATGCGAGAGCCCCACAATGAAAGAGTGGGCGCTGGCTCTTGGAAGTAAGCGAGATGAGTGTGAAGCATTTTGACTGAAACAGATCGAAATGCTCTCACCCGCCCTGCCCCAACTCAAGAGCAGCATGCTCTTCCCCCAAACACACAAAACAAAACTGGTGTGTGTCCGTTTCAGCGCAAACATGGGAACACACACTGCTTGCTTTGTTTATCAGTCATTCTTTTTCTTATTTTTTTTTTGTAAAGAAAAGAGAAAGAGAAAGGTTTCTGCGCACTGCCTAACAATTCTAACTCCTAACAGAGGAAAGTAGAAAGTTCTGACAGTCAAGAAGCACAACACACACAGAATGATCTGAAGACAAAAGATCTGACGATGCACCTGTGATGCATCTATTTATAGCCCTGCTACAGGTGCATCCAATGATGTCATCAGCAGAAGCTATAAATTCTAGTCAATTTCATTGACTTTTTAACTGTTGCTCACATATTCACATCTGGTCACACCTATCAGTTGTTCCCAAAGCGCTAAATCAGCGCAGCATCAAAGTGTAGCTTTTTGATAGGGAACACTATGGCGGTGACAATCAACAGATAACTATTTTGATCATAAAAGGGTTATTTTTAATAGAAAATTTACTTAACATTGCACAAAAAACAAGCTACCAACTGTAACAACAAAATTAACAGTAACGACGGTGTAAATAATCTTGCAAACAGTGCAATTATGCAAGTTCATTAATTATTCAAACCCAGTGCATGCTGGAACACCAGCTTAAAAAAATAAGTACAATTGACCTCACTTATATACCAGTGAACTTAATCTTTTCTGCTATATTTACTTCACCACAAAATTAGTGACAGCAAGACAGCTCACTGGGTTTTGAAACATAGATCAAGAGCTCTTTGTCTCTACAAAATGTTAGGAGAAAGCATGTCAAGTTTTGAAGTTAATCATATTTGGCAGAGATATATACACAAATTTGCATATTTAAGATTAAGTTTCAATAAATGCACAATTTTTTTTAGACATAAACAGGAAAAAAGATTCTCAAATGAAAACTGCAGCAGGTGTTATAACAAGCCTGCTCCCCCACACAGACATACATTCAGTCAATGCTGGACATCTGCTGACTCACACGGATGCTGAGCGACTACTGCTTTGAGCTCACTTAACCTCTGACCTCAATGTCACTAATGAATGGCAACAGGAGGGTGAGTGGCGAACATTCTGAACTCCAATGAATGGGCTTCCAGCCAGGACTCACTACCTCTGATCTTTATCTACTCACGGTTTTAACTCACCAGCGTTTGATTGTGGCGCACTGCCATGTGTAGGTTCCCTATGGGCAAATTATCACTGATTACTTTGTCAGTATAACTACTGCATGCATACCAGAGAAAATTCTTAAAGGGGCATTTCACCCACAATTTTAAATTCTGTCATGATTTACTCATTTCTTGAATTGTTTCAAATCCATGAGTTTCTTTATTCCGTGGAACACTAAAAGATGTATTTACATACAATGAATGTGAAAGGGATGATGGCTGTCATGCAAGATTTTGAAGACTTTCTCAGTCTGCTCTTCACACAAAGTTATCAAATTGGCTTCTGAAGACTTGGAATATAGTGCACATATCATATGGAGCATGTCTGTGATGCTTTTATGGTGCTTTCATATTCTTTTAGGAGATTGGCAGCCCCAAGTCTCCATCCACTCTCAATGTACAGAAGAAAACAGCAGTTTTTTTCTTTGGTGTTCCACAGAAGAAATAAAGTTATTCAGGTTTGAAATTACATTAGAGAGAGTAAAATATGACCTGACACATGCTTGTCTTCAGAACATCCATATTCTTCTTATAAATGGGTAAAGTGAATCTCAGAATGGGGAATGGTTTTGCCACATCCACATAATTTACTTATTCTCACCAATAGAGGTCTCTCACACACCAGAACTGCTCATTGATTGTCACAGTTGCATAGGCACTGTACCATTTCAGCTGTAATAACTGTGAACATGTGAAATACATGGTGTAGTACTTTCTGTCAGTTCAGGGTTTTGCATGTGTTACAAAAATCCTCAGTTTTCTCTCTATTTGTTACCAACTCTAGCATATATCCTGAATACCTTACCTGAACCAAGTGTTGAATAACGAACCTTATATTTTGGTTTGTGTTTTGAATGGCATCCTGTTAAAGCCAACATCACAGCTCTCACCTTATGTTTGCAATTATTGCTTCAGCAACAGCATGGTCTGATTTTAAATCCATATTTCTTCCAGAATGTTCAGAGAGATTCTGTACAAGTCATCACTTAATCTAATAAAGTTAAAGATGCACTCATAATTGTTTTTTGTGTATGTAGCACTGGCCAATATCAGAATCAGAATAATTGTTTTATTTTTGTATTATTAAATTTTATTTTATTATTAAATAAATTAATATGGTGGCACAATTATATTTTTTCTACAAAACTAATTTCAATCATTTTAGCAACGCCTTCAGATCAAAAGATTTTTAAGATAATGAGAAAAATTTCAGTCAAGTGTTCAGTCAAAACTTTTGACCAGTAGTGTACATACACACATACACATACACATACACATACATGCAAATATACATACATACACATACAGTATATGCATATATATAAACACACACATACATACACATATGTAGTGCAAATCTAATACTAATCTGTTATATATAGCACGTGGGAATGTAATGCAGAAGAGGTTAGATGTTTTGATTTCAATGGTTTCAGTTACAAAGTCAGAAGGCAGCTTTGTTGAAATGTGCTATTTGCAGTCAGCCATTATTAATTTGTTCAGCCTGTCACATGATTTCAAGATGTCAGCCCCCAAATGGTGACCTGCTCCATGTAAAATAAACAAGTTCTGATATTTATCGATTATTCAGCTCATGTGAGAGTACATTTTTGAATAATTTCAAAAGTACCATTGATTTCAAAAGTGTAAAACATTTTAATGAGCAAAAAAAATCAGTGAGTGCACTTTAAGGCTTGTTATTTTGGGCCGGTGCAATTGACCCTAGATCAGACTTATTGCTGGAGTACAGCACAACAGAGAAAGCTGAGTGTAGGCATATTGATTCTGATAAAGGAAGAGAGCTTGAAGTTCTCCACTAGACATTTCTGGTTGGCTGGAAATTGTGTGCTACTACAACACTGATCAATGCAGAATGGTACTGTATGTGTCCTCTCTGCGTCTGCCACCACTGGAGGAATAAACTTTTGAGTGCTATTGAAAAGAGACAGAATTAAAAACAAAATTGAGAACTGATAAATATGAAAGTAAAAGGAGAAACAGGAATAAACTGTATATTTTGTGTGTGCTATCCTCCATTGAGTTACCTCTGTACAGAGGTGGACAAAGTCCATTACTTGAGCGAACGTTAGTTGAGTTTCATCCTTATACATGATAACTGCTCTCTCTGGCTCAGCTGCAGCACCAACGCAGATTTGAGTGTTCCAGTATGATTTTGTCAAAGGTTTAATAGACAGCGAATCGTTATCCTTTAGAAAAGAGATTGTGTGGGTGTTTGAATCGAGATCTTTTTATAATTTTCTATATATACACTTAGCTATAGTAATTATGCAAAGTAACAACAACAAAAAAACGACAAAAGTTGCAAGATATTAACTTCTTTAACTCTTAAGCTCATTTTCATTTGAATTCACGCTTTTGCATGCTAACTAATGTCATTGTCCAACCTTACCTATGCGTTAGCGGTGTATCCACAAGGCCATGGCAACTTGGCGGGCAAATCCATACAAAATTATTTGACCGACTATACTTAATACTGAAACTTTAGCTCTAAAGCACAGATCATTTCAAGCTTTCACAAGAAATTTTAAGTTTACATACCTCAAGTTGGACGGCAAACATAGCAAACACTTAAAACGAAACAAAACTTTAACACTTTCAGAAAACTGGAACATATCTTCTAAATTTGGCCATGGTTATGCGCACTGCGCCAAGGAACCTCCATCTTCCATTTTGCCAACTGATCAGTGTTCAAGAAATACTGGGAAATCATTGAACTTCATGACACATGACCCTACAAGAGTGATTATTGATAGGCTGTCAGTCACCTGCAAAAAACTAATCATGTTTTAGAGAAGAAGAAAAAATCATCCACTGATTTTCAAAGCTGCTACATATTAACGATTTTCTACTCGAGGACCTTGATATAAATGTAACGAAGATAGTTACAAGTTTCCAGTTAAAATAATACTCATGCAAAATATAGATACTCAAAAAGTGTGCTTAAGTACAGTACTCAAGTAAATATATTTCCTTACTGTCCACCTCTGCCTCTTTAGTGGAATATTAAAGAGAAAGCAGTTGCATTCATTCACTTACCGTAATATTGTTCTATATCGATATGACTTTCTTCCTTCCATGATGCACAAATGGAGATATTAGGCAGCATTAAAGACTCAGTCACCATTCACTTACATTGTATGAAAAGAAGATGCATTGACAGTGAATGGAGTCGGCAAAGAAGCTGTATCTGAAGGCTGCATACATGCATTTAAACAAATTAAAAATGCAATTGTTATTAATGTTTGAAATATAAAATTATAAATATTGAAACATGAGATGAAAATATATAATTATATGGATCAGAGCAAGCAGGTTTAAGAAAAGCCTTTATGAAATGTTGCATAAAGCGATGTCTTTACTTGGTTACGTAAAGACACCTTAAATGTGAACTATGTCATTTCTGTGCAACCAGTGGCACAAAACGGAATTACAAAAATAAAGTATGTTTTCAAACAACCTTTGCTAACACCCCTCCAACGCCCTTTCGCACTCTCTGATTCCCTATGAACAAAAAGGCCATACTAAATAAAAGGTGATAAATGTTTAATGTTGTAATGAACAAGACAACTGTAGCATACAGTATACACAATGGACAACAAACATGGTAGAGGAATCAGGTCGTCCGATATCATCGCCAGTTTGAAGGGCAGCTGGGTGTGTGGGGGATCCAGCACATGAGGTAAGATGGTTCTTTTGATAATTTGCTGATAATTCTGACCATTTTGGAGCCATAGGCGAGATCACTGTTGTTGATGGGAGGGAGGCAGTGGAGGTGTAGTCTTCCCATCTAATCATTGGTGGTGTGTTTTGTGGGGGTGGGTGGGTGGAGCTCAACAGTAATGAGCTAACTTGTATGACAATACCTTGAATGTAGCTTACCTGTCGAAAATCAATTCGGCAAGTTTAGCCTCATCATCAAATTCTAATGTTCAACCTGGCTTTGATCTCTTTGCTCAATACAAAGTGTATTTTTTTATTATTATTATTATTATTGAAGTAATAGTTCAACAAAAAATTTAAATGGTCACATTCTGTCAATTACTCAGCCTGATATACTGCAGTTACAAACCTGTAAGACTTTCTTATGTGGAACACAAATGGAGAATTTGTTATGAATACTGCAACCCATGCTCATGTGAGAACTTCCGTTGTTTAGTGCTAAAAACAAAACAAGCTTTTCTCAAAGCGCTCCTGAACATGCAAAAGACATCAAGATTTTCACTGACAAATGAAACAAAAATTACTTGCATTGTACTGTAGGCCTTCAGAAGACTTGAAATATGTTGCAAGAATTGCATGGACTATTTTTGGGACTTTTTTTAACCATTATGCAGTGTTTGGATCATTTCGACCCGTTTAATTTTTGTTAATTTAATAAAAATTGTTTCCTTTCTCTGAGTGGTGCAAGACTTGATGACTTTTCCACTACTTGCAATCTGAACACAGACAAAAAAATCTGGACTTGATTTGATATAACCTGCCATATCAAATGAATGGTGAGACTAAAAACTTTTTTTTAATTTTCAAATAAAAATCTGTAAATCAGACACAAAAAAGAACACACACACACACATACATAAACGAAGGGGTGAAACAATAAAACATCCACAATGCAGAGCACACACAGGCTTGTTTGACTATGCTAGTGAGGACTTCTCATAGGCTTTCATTGATTTCATATCAAGCTAATGGTATTTTATTTATTCCAAACTCTACCCCAAAACCTAAACATAACCATCACAAGATTTGAAGATCAACATCATCTCACCCATTTAAGGTGCTTTTTTTTACTGATGAGGACAACCGGCCCTCACATGTGTAAACAAACCTGTGCATACATAATAAACATATTTAGTCAATGTTTGAGTCTGACCCATATGTGACAAACAGGGTTGGGGAATAAAAGAATACATGTAACTGGATTACATATTTCAAATTCAAAATATTATATGTATTCCACTACAGTTACAATTTAAATCATTGGTAATTAGAATACAGTTACATTCAAAAAGCATTTTGATTACTGAAGAGATTACTTTGCATTTTATTGTCATTTGTTTAATTTAATATTTATTCCTTTCAGATGGAAAACATTTCTACATATAAATGATGTGATCCAAAGTGCATTTCAACAGCGGTGAAACACTTTCTTATGATGTGTTACATTCATACGAGCAGACAGAGAAGTACATTTGAAGTAGGTTTGGAGCACAAGAAAATAAACCTTGTGTAACTTGTGTAAAATGCTTTTTCTAGCCATTTTACATGCACATGTTACCAGGCAGGATCCTATCAAGAAAATTCATGTTAGATCATAATTTCTTTTGTTTATAATGGTGTTGTTGTGATGGTATCAGCAGATCGTGTGAAGGTTGGATCTGAAGAACAGAGAAAGTGAATGGATTGGATTGGATTGACTGGTAGAGCTGCATAACAGTGGTAGGAAAAGCCATGTACCTCAATTGGCACTTTTCCACTGTACATTATGGTTTGACTTGACTCAACTCTACTCACTTTACTTTAATAAGCTTGCTTTCCATTGCAGTTTAGTGCCGCCTCAACTTGGTTGTATTATAGGCTGATCATCATAGTCACCTCTACTGCCTTGACATCATCTTAAACACAACACAAACATTACTGACCATAAACAATAACATGACCACTAGCTGTTAGCTACTAGCTAATTGTGCTGCATAAAACAGTTGTTGTATGGTGATTTTACACAAGTGTAACAGTTAAATTGGCCTGGTTGTTTTAGAAGAAAGCTTTCCAGTAGCTGGTCATCTAAATAAAATGAAGCTTTCAAGCAGAGTATAGAGTTATCATAACAAAACGTACCATCCTCCATCATGGATCAACGCTGTGGCTGAGTCCAGGGCACTCTCCCTCCCATTGCTGGCCCGTTTAGAGTCCATTTGGTCGAACCACTTCCACTTTTCCTTGATGGTTCTGAAGTTTTTTTTACTTTTCCCTACAATGTTGGTAGGTCCGGTGTTGGCCACGTCCAACAGCTGAGACACTTCCTGAAAGAATTTTCCATTTCGCTCATCACTAACGATTGGACCGTCTGTACCTCGTTTATTGAACATCCCGTGGTTTTCCACACAGCCATTTCTTTTTTCACATTTCGAAAGTCACCTGAACAAATGATACTGCTACTTTATAACAAGCGGGTGGTATCGGAAATCCAGTGACGCTGGTAGTGACGATTCTCTCTGACCAATCAGTGATCTGCTGGATTTTGACGTCACATTTAGTATCGGCTCAGCTCTCTTGGAACCTCGACCGAGGTGGTACTAAAAGAAGTATCAGGTATCAGGTACTATCCACAGTGGAAAACCCCCAAAAAGCGAGCAGAGTTGAGTCGAGTCGAGTTGTACCATGCAGTGGAAAAGCCCCAAATGATTGGTCAGAGAGTTGTTGTGTACACTGAGAAGAGGGTGTGTGATTTGGACACCACTCCTCTCCAGGAGACCTTGAAAGATCTGCCAATGAGGTATGACTGAAACCATCCTAGCGCAGATCATGTTATGCCCAGGTCAGGGAGGTTGGACAGGAGGATCTTGTGGTTCACTGTGTCAAAAGAAGCCGACAAGTCAAAGAGGATGAGGACAGATTATAGAGATCAGACAATCCATGGAGCACTGAAGCATCCACTGGCCATAGTTGTTACATAGATGTTACCAGAGACACATCCATTGCATGATATATTTGGATGTTTTGACAATCTTTCAATTTACTGAAATGTTTTTTATATATATATGTACTAGAAGGACACTGGTTCAAACCCCACAGCCACCACCATTGTGTCCTTGAGCAAGGCACTTAACTCCAGGTTGCTCCAGGGGGATTGTCCCTGTAATAAGGGCTCTGTAAGTCGCTTTGGATAAAAGCGTCTGCCAAATGTATAAATGTAAATGTAAATGTAGAAGCAAAGACAACATAAAATGTGCTTATTTTATATGAATATGAATGGAATAATTCAGTAATTTAAAGGTAGATAAGGATATAAAATCGCAAAAGAATTGCATACATTTTGTGCTTTTATTTTATTGAATTAGTGTTATTACAGTTCTTTCATAAAAAAAATAAATAAATAATAATAAAAAAAAAAAAACCTGTTTAATGTTTTTGGTTAAAAGTTTACCCACACAGTACAAGTGTGATACTAAATCAAAAAGGGTTAAGCTTTAAAGTAAGCCATTATCCATTGTCTTTGTTTTGAAAAACAACATTGATTCATCTGCATAAGAAAGAAAGCCATACAGATAGATTTTTTGTAGAACTATCCCTTTAAGGCAGGACTCCAAGCTGCTCATGTGTACTCAACATGGCGGCACATATGACAGGGCAACCTACACCATGTGGCATAAAACAGATTTATCTGGAGTCAAGACTGGAATTATCTTTTTCATTTAAAAAAAAGTATAACTTAAACTCAAAAAAGTTTTAATGAGAGAAATTTTTTTTTTTTGAGATTTTTTTTTTCACAAAATGAAGCACCCAAGCAGACCTGAAGTGAAAAGGGTTATATGTTTTTTGGAAGAGAAGCAACAAAGCTGTTAAAACTGCTGTCAGCTGGCACTGCTATTGTCATTAACATTATTATTTCCCTTATTACCAAGTCACACCATGGTTGCAAAGGAACAATGTTTAATTCTTGACTTTAATGAGAAGAATTGCAATTACTTGACTTGATCTGTTGTGTGGATAAAGAGGATGGCATTATTAAGCTTGGTTATTGTTAATGCATTAAAATACAATTGTTCTTTGTTAGTTCTTAATTCTGTACATTAACTAATGTTAATGTATACTCCATATATATGTATATATATATATATATAATTTTTTGGGAAACGTTAATGGAAGGTCTACATTATAGCAAGCTGATAATGTTCATATCAAGCTGAACTTAAATATTTAATACAAACCTAAATCAAATAATTTTAGACCAGCTTAACTGTTTTCCCAAATGTACATTATTTAATTTGGTAATTTTAGCATGCTTCTTACTTGTAGCAGGAGCAGTATTATTTGAATTTCATCATGGAAAACTTACCACTGCTATTTGCTATAATAAAGAATCACATCAACATGCAATTTCAATGAGTCATTATGACATCTGGGAGTGTGCAATAAACTGATTGCATCTCAGCCGTTGGCACAGAGGTGTAAAGCAGCAGATAATTGCAATCAGGCTTAAAGCATGTATATGCAGTAGGAGACGACAGTCATGGAGAGGTTCACCTCAGTTCAAGTGCCTACAGGAGGTAAAATCAATCACAAAAAACAGATTTTTTTATTTTTATTTTTTTTAATTAATGTATTTTTTTCCATGAAATCATACACATTTATTCTGATGTATCTATGTGATTTGCAGTTGATCTTTAAAAAAAAAAAATTATAATTTAATATTTTTATTTTATTTTTTATAATAGAGTTAATTAATTATTAAAAAAATATTCTCAAGGATTATTGAATGACAATGTGGAATTTCAGCATACTTTTGCTATTTTATTATGTTTCACATCAAGTTTAGGTACAAATATGTGATAATATAATTGCTTGCATTAACTTGCATACGAAATGAGTGAGAGAAAGGCAATGAAGTAATTATTAATAAATGCTCAATTGATTATAGTTTTACAATGAATCACCAGCAGATGGAGACATTTCTCACCAGAAAATATGAGTCAGTTCGCAAACACACCACAAGATGGCATTTTTTATAAAATACAATCCCAGCTCAATTTCATAAATCTGGACTGTCCTCAAAACAGAATATACTAATAGAAAAAGTCACAAAATGTTACCAACAAAAAAAGATTCACGCTCACAGCTTCAAAATAGGTCCACTACATCCACAGATTTATGTGTAAACAGTTTTTTAACCCTAAATATGTGAAAGAGTACATAAGGATGCCTCTGACAGACTGCATTCACAGCTCAGAATAAACAGAATTTGTGGCTGCAAAGGTGTAAAACATGAAATATTTCACTCTCCCACTCAGTGAGAAGCAATACCACAGCCCACAGGGTTTACAAGGAAATTATGTTAAAGGGATAGTTCACCCAGAAATCTAAATAGTTTCAGAGCAATATATTATATAATATAACATAATAAAGCACATGCATAGCACAGACTACGAACTATGGTGCTTTTATTTATTTATTTATTGTTGTCCGTTTTGGAACTTGACAACCTATGGTCACTATGAACTAATGCTGTATGGAAAAGATCTCTGTGTTTAGATTCTTTAAGATTATTGTTTTTAGTTTCCACAGAAATAAATGATGACATCATTTTCATTTTGGGGTCAACTGTTCTTGAAATCTGATACTAATCTGTGCTTTTCATTTTTGTAAGCCTTATAAGCACAATCATTTTTAATGCTGTTACACTAAATAAATAGTCACAAGTGTCTCTATTTATAGCAGTTTGGAGTTAACTAGATAGTTTTTCATTTGGTAATTTATTAGGTGCCTTATATAAGTAAGGCAAACAAATGGTGATTAAAGACTGCTGAGTTCAAGAAAATTGGAATTAATCAAGAATTGTTTCTTTTTTTTTTCTTCCTGCAATTGCTTTATATCTACTCCTTTGGTCTTCTGCCTCACTAAATAAAATTAAATAATAATTGTCTTCCTACAAAATCAAACACATTTTTAAACCCCATGAAATCAAAATAGGAGTTTTGTCGACCATGTCTTTTAGCTTTGAGGCCACCTATGTATTAATGTACTCTGAAAAGTTCACAAATATAACTTTTATCTGATATGTGCATTTAAAATGTACACTCTCTTCAACTAAAACACACCAACATATGTGTGACTCACCTTACACCAGAGGGGTTATTCAAATAATATCAATAATATAAAAATAAAAAATGGACAAGCCCTTCAATGTGTCCTTTCCAAACTTCCTGTTACAATATGAAAGAGTCAACACAAGACCAAAAATATTTCATGGTGTCTGTAAAAAGCAAAAATTATTCACCGGAAAAGGCCACAGAATAATGGCTCTTTAAAGAAGTCTATTGATTCTGCTGGTGTCCAAGTACATTGCATCCAAACTCAAGTGTCAAGAAAAAGCATACAAAATGCTGCCACACCAAAAGACAAGCACTCCTGGCCATCACAATCCAAGCTTGTACAACAGCCAGGAAGATGGGTGGAGTAGAGTCACATCAAGCATTGCCTTTCCCCAGAGGTGCTGTTCAACTAAGAGTACAGTTGTCAGGAAGCGTGATGTATAGCCTCTGTTAAAAGTGTAGCTTTTAAGTTTGCTACCAACCATGCCAAAGAAATTTGGGAAGTGACATAATAGTGCACATAAGCATTTTCTCCTTTTGGCATGCAGATGAGTGAAACTTGCTCTCAGTTCCAAGGCTTTAACTATATATTGAGGATTGGAGGGGATCAAATGTATTAATTTAAAGGTCAAAAGCATTATGCTTTCACCTGTCCCACCTTAATATGCAGAAACAACAATAAGTAATCAGTTTGTAGGATGATCCTCCAAAATTAGTAAAGATTATGTCTCTGTGGTGCAATCAAAACATTGCTCTGTTTTTGTGAGCATTCTAACCAGCCCGACACAGCAACATTGGCTCAGGAATTTGACATGTTGCTTCTGAAAGTTCATGGATCCTGAAATCAGCCTCCTTCAGATGAATTACAAGTGCAACCTTGGATTGTGGTCAAGTGCGAACCAGGAAGTAATATCGTTACCTTAAACAATGAGTGTGACTTGGTGGTTGCATTTTCACTCTAAAATGAAAGATTTACCCCACTGGCAGTTAGGTTTAGGGTTTGGGTTAGGGCTAGGTTGTATAGTTAATAAAATAAGCATTCCTGTTGACTGTATTACATCATATACATCTAAAAATATAACTTGCTTTTGGCTCCAATCTATGGGAATTTCACCCATAAACAGTTCACACGTACCCATATGTTCAACACTCAGTGCTGGGTAGTAACGGATTGCATGTAATCAGGATTATGTAATCAGATTACAAAAATCAAGTACTTGTAATTGGTTTAAATTACATTTTAAAATAATCGTAATCAGACTACAGTTACTTTTTGAAGTATTACCTGATTACAAGGTAACGGCAGTAAATTGTTAATACCTTATTGACAATTTTCCTTTCAATATCATCGTATTCTTACCCTAAGCACAACTGTCTCACAGATGAAAATTTTGAACATGTGATCCTTTTATATTACATACTGTAAAATATGAACCTCAGCTAAGGAATAGGTGATGAATTATTAATAACTATTAAGTGTTAAAAAATAAGTGTGTCAGAGTTTAGAGCTGTTAACTTTGACCTAGCAATGCTGCTGATTTCAGGTTCATAACTCTTTGTTCAGTTTTTTTATTTTGTGCTTAAAATAAACTTTAAAGGACCTAGTGAATGCCACCTCTAAGGGTCCTGCTCGCAGGGTACACAATAGTTCAATTGCAAAATGTGCAGTAGTATGGAACAAAGCCCATCACTCTACTGTTGCTGCATGAAACTTGACATAACATTTGACAAAATTGTTCCTTGTTCTCGGTGGAACTCATTGGAGCTCTGCTGTTTTGAAATATTCTGCTCTTTTACAGTATTCTTGCTGTTAAAAAATAATATCTTGCACCTCAGCTTTGGAATAGGCGATGGACTATCAGTAATCAGTAAAGGTTAAAGGTTTTTCAATGTTTTAAGATGAAGGTTTTGACCGACGCAACTTTGTTGCTGTTGATTTTATAGACATTTATTTTAGTTCATTTTATGATAGTTTTATGTTGATGTTATGGTCATTAATGTTCGTAATGGGGTGATAAAACAGCAATGGCAGCTGTTATGAGTCAGCCTGGTGCATTTATGGGGGTTAGCTGCTGGCAGATGCAATATTGACAAAGATAGGGGGCAGGAAAGTATTGTGACACCACATCATGAAATGCACTCCATAACAGTGTTCAAATAGCTTTGAAACAATGTTTAAATATTATCAGTGTGTGGTACTACTGGGGACTATGTTTTCTTAGTCTAGCCTAATTTATGGCCTTCATCTAGTGAGCAACAAAAATAACAAATAACCAAATAAGAAAAAAACGTACCAAAACCAAATAACACACATTATCTTTACTGAAGCAGAATTTAATTGTACAACAAAGACTTTGCAAACCAAAGGCTGTGATAATGAGTCTTTGAGCATAGAGAAAAGTAGTTAAGCACCAGTATACATAGCAGTAGCATAAGCTTGCCTCATTAGCAATACTTTGACATACTGTACGGGAGTGAAATTGAAATGTTTTGTATATTCAAAAAAGCACAGAGGTAGAAAAACAAAACATATTCTGTCTTGAATTCAAATGATCAAATTGCCCATGTGTAAAATATATGCAGACATACATCAAAGAAAATCAATACTTCTTGAGACTCGTGTCCATCAAATTAAAGAATCTCTCGGGAGCGGTTCAGGCTTTCAATTTATAGCTACAGCTCAAACATGTTGATTACTGTGAAACTCCAAGCAAGAGATACACGTGCACACATGCACATATCATCATTAAAACTAGTTAACTTGACACCACTTGGGTACATGACTAATGCTTCATGTATCCATGAAAATGAATAGCAGAGGAAAAGACAACGACTGTTAAGACACTGCGACTGTACAAATGTAAACTAGTAGTTAATGCCTTGATGGTGAAAGGTGCATGTAAGAGCACACGTACACATAACTGTCACTAATGTTTTTACGTTTTATATCCTGTCATTTTGCTTTTTAAAAGAGAATATTGATTCCTCTGAGAGCATCTTGAGGAATGACAAACAGTAAGGTAATGAGGACAGCATCATAATGGGATGGTGGAGAGCTATAAAGATACAATTATATAATGTCACCTGTCTGATTCCCAGAAGGGAACAGGATGTTTAGAAGAAAAACCTTTTCATGAGGATCAAACAATCTCTAACTTCTAAGAAGCTGTTGAGTAGGCGGTGTGTTTGATTACTATTGCATCTTTATGCCATTGTACAAGTGCTACCTCTAAATTTGATACACATCGAGATGACACACGCTGAAAAACTCATCAATTTGATCGCCGTCATGCTTTAGCAGTCTTTGATTCCCAAAAGAACAGAAAATATTCTCTCTTCCTTTTCACAGAGGTACAAAAACCGAAGGGTTTACTTTGCTTGATAGGTGTTTGTAGGAAAGGAAAAGGAACAGGAAAAGAAATATATTAAATAATAGAAAAGAAATACAAATTAATAATAGAAAAGAAAACAAATGAAAAGAAAATAATAACAATGAAAAGAAAACAATAAAAACAAAAGAAAAAAACACACAAATAAAGGATAAAACAGAAAAAAAGAATTAGAAAAGAGAAGAGAAGAAAATAATGAATAAAGAAAAAGATAATACAAAAAAAGAAAAGATTAAAAAGAACACAAAAGAAAAAAATTAGTCAAAATAAAAAAGAAAATAATATAAAAAGAAAATAATATCAAAGAAAGGGAAAAACATAAAAAAGAAAAGAATAAAAAGAAAAACAAATAAGAAAGGAATAGGGGCCTGGGAAGCTCAGCGAGCACTGATGGTGACAACCACACCTGGAGTCACGAGTTTGAATCCAGGGTGTGTGCTGAGTGACTCCAGCCAGGTCTCCTAAGCAACCCAATTGGCCCGGTTGCTAGGGAGGGTATAGTTACATGGAGAGTATAGTTAACCTCCTCATGGTCGCGATTCGTGGTTTTCGCTCTCAATGGGGTGCACGGTGAGTTGTGCTTCACAGAGAGTAGCATGAGTCTCCACATGCTGTGAGTCTCCGGGTGTCATGTACAATGAGCCACGTGATAAGATGCACGGATTGACTGTCTCTGAATCGGAGGCAACTAGTCCTCTGCCACCCGGATTGAGGTGAGTATCCGCACCACCACGAGGATATACTAAGTAATGGGAATTGGGCATTCCAAATTGGGAGAAAATGGGATAAATAAATACAAAAAAATAAAAAAATATGTAAAACAAATAAAATGAAAAGAATACAACAGAAAAGAATATAACAAAACAGAAAAAAAGAAAAGAAAGGAATAAAAATGAAAAGAAAAGAATACAAGAAAATAAAATAAAAGAATAAATTAATAAAAAATAAAGAAAATTAAAAATTTAAAGACTGAAAAAAAAAATAATGAAAAAGAAAAAAGAAAAGAAAATTAAAAAATTAAAAGAAAGGAAAACAGATTATTATCCTTAAGAAAAGAGAACCTTTCCTTAAATTGGGTGTTGTTACCTATTGGTTTAAGATATAGGCTGGTATAATTGACCCAATGTCCACACGCATGAATCATAATACATCACCATTGTGTCATACACCAAGACACTTAACCTCCGATTTCTCAAAGGGGATTGTCCTTATAATTTGAGTTATGCATGTCATTAAAAAGTAAATTTATACAAATTTATACTTATAAAAAACTAAATAACACACATATGAACCCCTTTATAAATCTATCAGCTTATAGACCAGAGTCAATTCTAACTGTAAAAAGAAATAAGAAAAAAAGAGAGAATGTGCTTATCCAAAAATGAGAATGTATGCTGTAACCCTCTCTTCCACCTCAAAATAGAACAAACTGAGATTTGGAACTGACTTCTTTAGTTGTTCTTTTCACTCTGCAAGATTTCCTTGCTAATTTTAAACTCGGCAACCATGAATACTATGATTAATTTGTAAGCCAGCAACTGCATTTCCTTGGACCTCCACATAATAACTTCAATGTTATGGTTTTTTTTTATTAGCAATTTCCTTAATGAGCTGCAGCTCTAATAGAAGTCATTCTGATGTAGGACTCAATTTTCACACTGTGTCAATTTGACATTGCTATGGAAATGGATAGAGTGGACTCTTATTATCTAAGATGATAATAAGAAGCAATCTGCAGTTGATAAGAGAAAGGAGAACAACAAGATATACAGTAGACTCCATGACAGGGGTGAAGCAACCATTATAAGGGGGGACATATCTCTGCGTACTAACGGCACAAGGTTAAGTACAGGGGTGTGTACTGCTCCAGCTATGATAAGAAGTTAGCAGCGCTATACAGCGTATATTGTTGGCTTTTGTATGACAAATTACTTACATTTAGTCATTTAGCAGAAATGAGAAACATAAGTAAATAATAACAACATTTCCATTTTGGGATAAACTATTCCTTTAACTACTACAACACATGGTTAAGTGCATTTACATTTATGCATTTGGTAGACGCTTTTATCCAAAGTGACTTACAGTGCACTTATTAAGGGACAATCCCCCCGGAGCAACCTGGAGTTAAGTGCTTGCTCAAGGGCACAATGGTGGTGGCTGTGGGGATTGAACCAGCAACCTTCTGATTACCAGTTATATGCTTTAGCCCACTACGCCACCACTCTTCCAAGTGCAGGGGCAGACTGGACATAGGGAGAACCAGGACTTTTCCCAGTTGCATATGTCGAACAGGCCACGACTGGTCCCAATCAGCCCCTGGTTAAGTGCCTTTATGTTGGGGAATGTGATCCTGCAATCAATGCTTATGGGAAAAGCTGTGACAGTGTCAAACACAAAGTTTCCTAACACTCAAATTCACTATTGTTCTTTGAACATGAGTGGCTTCATTAAAACCTCATCAATGGGAACAATTTCTCAGCAATAATTAAAGAACTAATCATTAGTGCTTGTAATTGTTCATTCATTAATCACCAAAAATTGTACATACCATCACCATGATGGCATAATGGTGTATTATAGTAAGCTTGATAGCAGTAGTTATGTCTGCTTGCTTACTGAGTTTACAGATTTGCCTTGGGGGAGGTCTTTTTTCTTTTGTTCTCTCCAAAGTGGAGGATTTAAAAGAGATGTTGACTGGGGAATTTACAGTGAGGAAAATAAGTATTTGAACACCCTGCTATTTTGCAAGTTCTCCCACTTAGAAATCATGGAGGGGTCTGAAATTGTCATCGTAGGTGCATGTCCACTGTGAGAGACATAATCTAAAAAAAAATCCAGAAATCACAATGTATGATTTTTTAACTATTTATTTGTATGATACAGCTGCAAATAAGTATTTGAACACCTGAGAAGATCAATGTTAATATTTGGTACAGTAGCCTTTGTTTGCAATTACAGAGGTCAAACGCTTCCTGTAGTTTTTCACCAGGTTTGCACACACTGCAGGAGGGATTTTGGCCCATTCCTCCACACAGATCTTCTCTAGATCAGTCAGGTTTCTGGGCTGTTGCTGAGAAACACGGAGTTTGAGCTCCTCCAAAGATTCTCTATTGGGTTTAGGTCTGGAGACTGGCTAGGCCATGCCAGAACCTTGATATGCTTCTTACAGAGCCACTCCTTGGTTATCCTGGCTGTGTGCTTCGGGTCATTGTCATGTTGGAAGACCCAGCCTCGACCCATCTTCAATGCTCTAACTGAGGGAAGGAGGTTGTTCCCCAAAATCTCAGCAATACATGGCCCCGGTCATCCTCTCCTTAATACAGTGCAGTCAGCCCTGTCCCATGTGCAGAAAAACACCCCTAAAGCATGATGCTACCACCCCCATGCTTCACAGTAGGGATGGTGTTCTTGGGATGGTACTCATCATTCTTCTTCCTCCAAACACGGTTAGTGGAATTATGACCAAAAGTTCTATTTTGGTCTCATCTGACTACATGACTTTCTCCCATGACTCCTCTGGATCATCCAAATGGTCATTGGCAAACTTAAGACGGGCCTTGACATGTGCTGGTTTAAGCAGGGGAACCTTCCGTGCCATGCATGATTTCAAACCATGACGCCTTAGTGTATTACCAACAGTAACCTTGGAAACGGTGGTCCCAGCTCTTTTCAGGTCATTGACCAGCTCCTCCCTGTAGTTCTGGGCTGATTTCTCACCTTTCTTAGGATCATTGAGACCCCACGAGGTGAGATCTTGCATGGAGCCCCAGTCCGAGGGAGATTGACAGTCATGTTTAGCTTCTTCCATTTTCTAATGATTGCTCCAACAGTGGACCTTTTTTCACCAAGCTGCTTGGCAATTTCCCCGTAGCCCTTTCCAGCCTTCTGGAGGTGTACAATTTTGTCTCTAGTGTCTTTGGACAGCTCTTTGGTTTTGGCCATGTTAGTAGTTGGATTCTTACTGATTGTATGGGGTGGACAGGAGTCTTTATGCAGCTAACGACCTCAAACAGGTGCATCTAATTTAGGATAATAAATGGAGTGGAGGTGGACATTTTAAAGGCAGACTAACAGGTCTTTGAGGGTCAGAATTCTAACTGATAGACAGGTGTTCAAATACTTATTTGCAGCTGTATCATACAAATAAATAGTTAAAAAATCCTATATTGTGATTTCTGGATTTTTTTTTAGATTATGTCTCTCACAGTGGACATGCACCTACTGATGACAATTTCAGACCCTCCATGATTTCCAAGTGGGAGAACTTGCAAAATAGCAGGGTGTTCAAATACTTATTTTCCTCACTGTAGGTCATGTGAGGTAATTTACACTTTGGGATAAACAGTGCATTATGGGGGGAAAAAAGTTTTACTTTATGAAACAAAAATTCTATCTTCATTCAGTCACCCTCATGTTGTTCCATACCTGTATTAATTTCTTTCTTCTGTGAAATACAAGGCAGAATTTTAGGGAATGACAACAATCTTTTTTCCATACAATGAAAATGAATAGTAAGGTGGTCAGTCCCTAACATTCTTTCTAACATCTCCAATGCGTGTGTTAGGCATACCTCGTCAATCGTTGAATGTTGTCATGCCTGGTATGTGTTCCCTGCCCGAGTTCCCAGTTTTATGTTTATTTCCCCATTGAGGGTTTTCCTTTGTGTTTATTGGTTTGTCTGTTTAAATAAAGTAAGTCTGCACTTAGATCCGCTCTCCTCGTCTGCCTTCGCTGCCTCCATTCGTAACAGCGTGCCATTGAAGAAAATTATTTGGTTTTGGATTAAAATGCAGACTAGTAAATGATGACATAATTTAAAATTTTGGGCAAACTATCCTTTTAACAGTGTTGATTAAGTAACTGTACTTAAGTAACTCTTAACTAATTACTAATATTAATGATTAATTAATAGAAAAAAGTAATCACATTACTAATTACTTTTAAGTTCAACATTTTTTCCTCAACAAAATTAAAAATAATGTCTATATTTCCTCCTTGATTCTCCATTTACAATAACTTGTTATGAGGTGCACACCCTTCAGCGTTCATACAAATGCAAACAGACGTACATATGAACATAAGTCATTTTTATTTTTTTTATTTTGCATTAATAATATTATTTTAGAAATATGTATAACCCAAAACGAAAAGTAATTAACTATATTGAAAGTCAGTAACAGTAATCTGATTACAAGAATATAAAATAAATTACACCCAGCACTGCCCTTTAAGTTGTAGTTTGTTGCAAAAGAGCAAATAAAAGAGCATAGCAGCTATTGCAAATTATTCTTTTAATTAAACATTCAACTTTGCAAAAAATAGTTTTTATTCATTTAGCTTCGATAATGGATGTTGTATGTGGCTTCATGACTCTTTTTTTTTTTTTTTTTTTTTGTTGTAATGTTTGGCAAAGGCTTTAAACGCATCTTGAAACAATCAAAACATGTTTATCATATATTTCGGATCTTCCCTCATTTCAAAAGCAGGTAAGCCATCATCCATCAAGCAGGTTTCTGGCCAGGGCAAGGGTTAACAGGGGCTTCCTGATTGCTGCTGTTATTCCAGAGGGGTTCACTGCCTTCCAATCATCCACTACAGGGTCATGAACAAGGAGGGAAAATGCAGTCCAAATCCTTATAAGCCGAAAAACTATGCGTGCTGTGCTTTGGACTTGTAACAGCATGCAATTATTCCACAGTCCACCTATCACTGGTCCTGATGACCAAAGCAATGAAAAGTACAGATTAAAGAGTTTGAATGGATTGGATGGCTCAGCTGTGGTGAATGGATGAGTTCTGAATGAAGACCAGACAATGAGATGATAATCGTTGAGTGGGCGATTTAGAAATAATGGATGAGATATAGCATATATCCAATAATGCAATCAAGGCATCAAGATTTGGCTGGTTAGCATGATCCAGTTAGCCGCTGCTGGTAGATGCTATAACTACACCATTATGGGTACAAAACATTCTTCTTTATTGACAAGTATTAAAAAAAAGTAGCCATGTATTCAGATGAAAAAAAAAAAAAATAGTTAGCAACATATAAATTGAAAATATTTCATTTCTGTATACTGTAGTAGATGTTGAACCATTGACCTTTTTTTTTTTTTTTTTTTTTTTTTTTTGAGGACTGTTAAAAGTGTGAAATTGACTATTTTTCCCTGTCAGCTACCTTTGACGTCATAACACAGGCACTAAAAGTATTCACTAGAGAAGGGCTTGGATCTGTGCACACTGTTTAGGTCCCATCAGCAAATCAGTGTTGTCAAGCCTTATTTTTTCATGCAGACTGATTAGTAACATTGCAATAACAGCTCAGGTTATTCTGCTGTCTTGGTTCCAGAAGAGTTCCAGAAGAGTTTTTCCAATACTTTTTCAATTGGGATTTTATAACATTCTTAATTTAAGCATTCAAAGGTATAAACCTAACCAACCAGCTCCAAAACCTTAAAAGGTTTATAAGTAATTATTGGTAACAATTTACAATAAGGTGCCATTCATTAATGCATTAGGTACCATGAACTAAAAATTAACTATATATATTTTTTTACAATATGTCTATGCAGCAACCTGGGGTGTATGCTTCTCCCAGAAGTTTCATCAACATTTATAACAGGAAAATGCCAATCATTTTGATTCCTTTTCGGTTAATGGCAACATGCGTGATGATTTAAGCTCATCTCTAGTTGCCGTCGCATGGGGTGTATCCCACCCCAAAGTAGGTTCTTCAGCGTTTATAATTAGAACATGCTGCATGTTTTTTCATTAAAATCTGAGCATGGCAACATGCTTGTTGCCTGAAGCTAGCTCATGCTTTGCTACTACTCGGGAGTAAGGTTCCCCGATCAGATCACATCAATAGAATTTTGATAGCAACACGCTTGTTGCTTAAGCCCAGCTGTGCTTTGCCAGCAGCTAACCGGATGCATGCTTCCCCAAACAGAGCTCATCTCTTGGAAATTAATTTAGTAACAACTCGTTGCTAAGCCTAACTTGCAACTGCTCTGATATATGCTTCCCCGATCAGAGCTCATTTAATTATTCTCCATAACAATATGCTTGTTGTTTTAAGCTTAACTTGTGCTCTGTTTGTTACTACATGGGGTGCACTCTTCCCTCAGCAGGATAGAATTTTCAGCGTTCCTCGCTATGAAACGATTACATCAGATTAATTTAAGTCAGTGGTCAGCACACCTGTTGGTTGGGGGATGTCTGCCATATGGTTTTGTTTTGGTGGTGTTTATTCACTGCAATCCCTGCTCGGTCATTGGATGGCTGCATGGATGGATGGAGAGTTTGCCCAGAACTGTACCATACTGCCAATGGCAACAGATTGCTATAAGTCAATAAAATATTCATTTTAGTCATTATCAGAAGTGGTCATGACTGAACATCAGTTAATGCACTTTGAACTGACATGAACTAACAATGCAAACTTGTATATTTATTAACTAGCATTAACAAAGATTAATAAATGCTGTTAAAAATATATTTTTTTAATTATTAGTTCATGGTACCTAATGTATTAACCAATGTTAACAAATGGAACTGTTAAGTGTTACCTTATTAAACCATTCCCTATGGAAAAAACTACTTCTGGAACCCAACTGCTTTGCACTACATTTACATTTATGCATTTGGCAGATGCTTTTATCCAAAGGGACTTACAGTGCACTTATTACAGGGACAATCCCCCCAGAGCAACCTGGAGTTAAGTGCCTTGCTCAAGGACACAATGATGGTGGCTGTGGTGATCGAACTAACAACCTTCTGCTTAGCAGTGCAGTGCTTTTGCCCACTACGCCACCACCACTCCTATTGGCGCAAAATGTTTTTTGCCTAGAACCAAGTGCCCAATAGTAAATAGTGACCTTAAAAGAAATGTCTTGCCTTTGTTACATGTATAGGAAAGAACAGATACCTTTTCCAATGTAGCACATTTATTGTTTTGGATTTCTGTTTGGAAAGATTACAACATGGAAAAGAATTGCAGTAAAAAGTAATTTACAGTGTATAGTAATACAGTACAATATTGTCTCCAGATACTGTAACAGACAAATGCAATTTCCAAAATAAAATCTAAATAAAATCACTTATCAATCTTCTCTCAATCAGTGCTTACTTTCTCTTAAACAGTATTGCAGTCTCACAGTATTGCAGTCTCCCAATAAAAGCATATTTCAACACCATAACATCTCAGATCAAGTGCAAATTAGTAGAATTTGATCAATATTGTCTATGTTGTTCTCTTGCTTGCCTTTTCTTAATATTTCACTTTTCTTGTTCCATAAACAAACAGAAGTTTGGAATCAAAAGACATTGAAAATATGGAGGATATGTTAAATACTCAAGGTGGCAGACTATGTGGGTTCTGATCTCTGCATGTGTAGGCCTACATGTTGTTTGTGCTGCTCTCAGCACCTGAGGTTCATTTTATGGAGCTGATGTAGCACTGGCAATCTAGTATCAACATTGTGCTTCAGGACTCTCTAAGTAGCTGAGAGAACAAATGCTCCCAAATCTGGAAAACAGTCATCCATCTTGAGCTTAATCGGTTAAAGACGAAAAGAATAATCATCATATAAAAAATTGTTGTTGTTGTTTGAGACGTAAATAAATAATGGATAGCTTTGTAAAACATCTGAATCAACACTGTTGCTACTGACTACAGATGATATGTCTGTAATTTCATAAAACGCATATGTTGTTCTTCTATGGCTCAATGACAAGATGATACAGTCATACATAGTTAAACATGGTTGCCAAAATAATATGTTCTGTTCACTCAGCAATCACAGACCATACAAACCACAATGTGTTTCTCAAGGCATAAATCATCATGAAATGTGATTTATTACCAAACAAGTATTTTCTTTAAACAATGTAAGAATCAGTAATGGATCTGGTTGTACCTTACTAATATAGATGTGCTAGAGGCGCAGTTGCTGCTTACTGTTCAATGTCTGAAGTTTGTTACCATGTGTTCAATATTAGATTTCTCCTATGATGGTCCAGTGAAGGAGGTTGGACTGTTCGAAACTCACGCTTCATTAATCAAAGCTCTGGTTTCAGTGCAAAATATTTGAGTAGGAACCTAACTGAATTATTTTTGGAAAAACATTTAAAGAAAATCTGAATTAAAGGCTAGGTTAATATGAAACTGCTCGAAAGGTTTTAATATAAGGTTTTGTGTCAGACAACACTCCACTGAAATGACAATTTAGAAAAGAACCAAAAGGGGCAAGTTCCAGTAAATCATATTAATATTTCTAAATGTATCACGTAACACACGTGTGGTTAAACAATGCCGTTGCGGAGTCTACAAAGCCACTGCCCTGTTGAAAATACCAGCAGAGGTTGCTTGATTAGCCAAACTAGTAAAAACAACGGTAGCCTGGTCTTTTCCACAGTGTTAATGGAATAGTTCACCCAAAAATGAAAATTTTGTCATAATTCACACCACACCGTCTTATCTTTCCAAACCTGTATAACTTTCTTGCATATGCTGAACACAAATAGATAAATACATAAATAACAAAAATTTATTTAGTTTCAAATTTGTACATTTGCACAGGTCAAATCAGTGCTGTATGTTGTGATGACGGCATCAATTGCAGTAGCGCAATGGTTGATAGCACTTAATGCCATGCCAACAACCTCTCATTAACACTAACCTGACAGTGTGTCATTATGCTCAATTAGGTTTAATCAGGGTCTGTGGTAAATCACTGTAATTTCTTCTCCATAGACCACTACAGAAATATCCCCCAGAGGAAGCTGTGAAATACATGTATTTTCACGTTCAGTGCTGTGAGTGGTAGGACCAGTGAGGTGATACACAGAATAAGAATGTTGTTGACTGTACATAATTGGAGCTTAAAGATAAACATGACCGTCCCCTTATAGAACTTTTCAGCTTCATAAAAATAATAGAATTTCTCATTTAGACTCTTTAATGGATTTCTAATGAATCTCTCTTTTCAAATTTAGAGAATAAAAGACAAAAAAATAGAAATTTGAAATGTAGAAAATAATTTTTGAAAAACTGGAATTGACTTGAAAGAACAATTCAATCAAAGCTAAATATAGGCAATCATTGTGCTCTATTGAGGATTTGTATGAGTAAAGTGTGGTTCTAGAAAACGTACTGTACATGTGCTTAAGTTTACATTAACACCGAAATGTACAATATCAGGACCGTTTCAGAGCATATGGGGGCCCTAAGCGAGTTCCTACTTGATTAAGGCCCACCCAAGATTAACATTACAATGAAATCTTAAACTAATTTGAATTTGTAATTTAAAATTGGAATATATTGTATTACACAAAAAAACACTTTTTTTAAAAAATTTTTTTACAATCAATTAACCAAAAACTAAACAATAAATTACAATAAATGATTATACATAACATTAAATAAATATATACAAAAAATTTAATAAAAGAAAAATATATAAATAAATAAAAAACGACCTGGCTTTGCGAGACACCCTGGAGAATCGAGAGCCCTAAGCAGCCTCTTATTCCACTTATGGCTAGAAACGGCCTTGCATACAATAATTAAGTCTTGACAGGATGTAAAATTGAATAATTTTACATATTGACAAATAGTGTTGTACAAATGTTTACATATCATTATTGAATCAATTAGAGATTAATTACATTTCCAGCACCATATCATTTAACACGGTTGATGCATTTACCTAATTTGACATTATAATGGTTTCATTCTCACCTGTGAGATTTCTGTGATTTTTCAAAGGATTATCACTTTAACCAAGTCTAAACTTAAAGTCCCCGTGAACCGGAAGTTGCAAACGACTTTTCTCCATTGTTGTGACGTATTTCCGAGAGAAACGGAATACTAAATGAGGCAAAATAGTGGGCGTGGCTTTTTTTTCCAACTAGCACCTGATTGGATCTAAAAAAGTAGGTGTTTCATTCAGAAATGGAGGCAGATCTTAACGCAAGTTTACAATCGGTTGTTGAGGATTACTCGCCGCCTGAAACACCGCCAGCAGTCCCCTTCCTGCAGCAGGAGGAGGAAGATGAAGAAGAACAGGAACACACGGAGGATAATTTCGTCACGGGGGGAATCAGACCTTACATGTTTGAGCCGTTACATGCGGAGGGTTCGAATGGTAAAAAGTGTTCCGTGAGTGTCACAACCAAAAATGCACCTCCTCGCCATCTCTCCTTTCACACGCTGTCAATGCTCGCAAACACACAGGCAGCCTGTCTACTGTCAGTTGGAGGGGCGTGGTTACGGATGTTAAGGAGACACCTAAACCGTCAAACCTACGTCATCAGGCAAGGTCCTCCAATGCAGAGGGGCGGGGAATTTTCAGATTTTGATTAAAGATTAGGAAGCCAAATTTTTTTTTTGTGTGGATTGACTTGCATGGATGAATTGTTCACCACAAAACGATCAATTTAGGCAAACAAAGTAAGAATGGTCAATTTTGAATTCATGGGGACTTTAAAAATGTAAAAATTAAAAAAAATATAATAGTTTAATCAAACAATCAATCTTTTTTTATTATTTATATATTTTTTTGCAATGGGACAAAAAAAAAAGTTTTTTAGAATATGCTATGGCTCATTAAAATATCATAAAATAAACCACAAAAGCACCAAATTCAAATTCTCTAAATTCAAACCTTCAGATAGCTCTTTATAAGTAACAGACCCAAATTCAAGCCTTTTATTCAACAATGTTAATTTCCATCCTCTGTTGCGGCCGTGACAGCTGTAACTGTTAAATCCCGCACTGATTTCAAAATGAAAAAATTGCCGCCTCAAGAAGCTTTACAACAATGGTTTTATGGCAGTGATGTCAAATGCTCATTGGCTCTCAAATGTCTCATGACCAATTGCGACATGCCATATTACGTGATGTATTTATTTAAATGACATATGACAGCGAATGCATCAGGAGATGATTTTCAGAAATGTATTAATGTATGCCATCAGAGAGCACATTGAATGCAACACATCATCATTTGGATTGGATTGGATTTGTACAGCCTTTCACCATTTAAATTGTGAATAAATGTATATGCAAGATGAAATTATTTTTTAAAGAAATGGTTAGGGTTACAGGGGCAGATCTAGAATTGATGGATTGGCAAGGGCGGGGGCGGACTGGCCATCGGGAATAGCGGGAACAATCCCGAACGGCCGGTCCATTTCAGGCCCGGCCGGTGGTCAAAGAGTTTTTTTTTTTAATGATACGCGACCGGCCTAACCGGCCTCTCAGCTGCAGCGAAACGCTGTGTGTGTGTGATTCAGACCGGGCCAGACCAATACTTTCAATCTGAGGGGGGATACGAGCGGCCCCTCCCAACTTGGACTGATCCTCGTTTTTCCTGACATCCGATTGGCTCAAACTAGGCGCCGATCAAAGGAGTTTACTTTTGGTCATGTTTGGCTGGTTTGTGTGAATGCAACAGATACGAACGGTAAAAATGGCAAAAAGAAGGATAGACAAGAAAGAAATGGGTGGGGCCGAAAAAATAAGAATTAAAAAGAAAATTTTTTTGGCACAAGAGGCAGCTAAATGCGCCAAATTAACAGACCTTTTCCGTAGTGGAAAGAGTGCTGTGTGCAGATGAGGAAGGACCCAGCAGCATGGACAGGACAGGTGCACGATTAGGGATATATTAGTGATTTATTATACACTGAAATTGTTATATTTGCATTTAAATATAGGCATTTATTACATGGCTTGGTAGAATTCCAATGTAGGAAGAGAGAAGAGGAGGAGCAGGAGAAGAGAGGAGGAGGAGGAGAGAGGAGGAGGCGAGAGGAGGAAGAGGCGGAGGAGGCGGAGGAGCAGCAGAAACCAGGAAACAGACAGGTAGAGGGGCAGTGTGCAAGGCTGGGTAGGCAATCATATTAGGCATATCAATCAATCAATCAATCAATCAATCAATCAATCAAAGCTTTATTAAGGACACACACACACACACACACACAATAGAAAAATACAGCACAATATTACATATTTACATATAGGATAAAATGCCAATAGTTCCACATACTAGATAATAACCTGACTGAAGCACAGATTGAATTAGAAAATGTATTATTCTTAGTCATATTTATTACTGATGTTCTTCTCATGTTCTTCTCAGCTGTACAATCAGTAAGCAGAGGCAGAGTCCAGCACAGGGGAAACTGAGCCAGGGAGAGTTGAAAGTGAGGACACACACACACACACAAATCTCTATTTTATGGGACTGCATTGTGGTTTTTGAGTATCTGAGTGGGTATTTGTTAGTATTTGTAACCATTTTATCACTCCGACTGACTGTACACATGACATGCTGGTAGTTAGCAGTATACTAATTTTACTGTGACTTATGTGTTCGAGATTAGGTTTTGCTGACCTGGTTGTGTTCAGTGCAGTGGTGACTTGCTTATACAACCTGAAGAGGCAGGTGTCATCCTAAAATTTCTTGAAGGTCTTCAGTGTAATCTGATTCTCTTTATACCATAAAAACACTATTAGAATTAAAATAACTGCAAAAAATCCTTCTGCTCGTGCACCGAGGTCACACGCGTAAAAGGCCTCTCCATCTTAAAATCCCGGGCTGAATTTCAGTCCCACTACATCCCTGGGCAAGGAGGTTGCATGCGGACTATGAGGGGTGGCAACACCAAAGAAATCGCCATGCATAGTTCTTATAGATTAAGGTGCCAAGCTTCATTTTAACAAGTACTAGTTCATTCGTTTGAGTCACTATCAAATGACAAATGTATGAATTTGCAATACAATCGCATTTCCACAGGAACCACATTTGCTACTAATTTGCCTCTCTAGAGCACCAATACATACAACAATTCTAAATGTTCCTTAGCTTGACATATATAACTGGCAATCTGAAATAAATGTCACCTTATGCAGGCCTAATTGTTTTATATTTTAAGTGTTCATACATGCAATGTAAAATGTGTAAAATGGGGCACGGGCAGCTCACTAGGAGCAATAGGAGTCCCCTCCCATTGCCATATTCAATACAATGGGACGGCACTCAACCAAATGCTTATAAGGGGACGACACTCGACAGATACCTGAGCACAAAAGTTAGTGTCACAAAAATACTTAAATGCGTAGTTGCGCCCCTGGGTCTAGTGGTAACTTTTGAAAACCTATAGTTTTTAAAGGTTCAGGGTTATATTTTGTCAAAATATAACTTTAAGATTGCATATGTTCATCAGCGGATGAGGACTGGGTTGCCAACTGTCCTGCGTAATACGGAATCTTCCCATATTTAAGGGAACACAATTGTGTTCACACAAACTGAGAAAAATGGACCTCAGAAACACACCTTTTGCATGTGTTGTGTGAGATATCAGCTGTTGCTACGTTAAGAAGTACTTGAAAGCAGCAGCCGCAGAAAAAAATCTATGAAAATCAGCACATGTTTTCTGCCGTGTCTTCTGTCAGAAGCAGGAGAATTTTGCCATATATTTAAGTGCATGATAATTGTTTCTCACCATTGTGATTTCAAAACACTAGTAAATGCGCCTAATTGTGACATTGCATATGTCAGTGATGACGGTGAGAAAATCTGCTAAACTTTTAGTACAAAACTACTGTACAGTACAGCTTTAGTTAAAAATCAATTAATGTGATTTCTTACATTTCTCTTGTGATACACTATTTACTGCCAAAACAACAGCAATGTTATGCATGTTTTTTATAACAGAAAAAAATAGTCAATTCTCCATTGATTGGATTGCAGTGTTTATTAAAACTGATATAAAATGTGTTCTTCACAGTTGTTGGATCAAAGTGGTTTTCATTTTAAGCATATTGGGGGCCATTTTTTTTTGGAGCACAGATATAAAAAAAAAGGAAAAGGAAGTGACATTTCAAACTCACATGACGTGTTGCCACTAGCTTTAGCTCATTAGCCAAGCTCATTTCAACACATTTATGTTAAAAAAATTTACATTTTCACACAGCTTGTGGTGAAGATAAAGTATTCAACTTACATTTTAAGGTCCTGTATCCACTGAAGTTGTATGTACAACAATCTGCTAAGTGTCTTCTTTCAAAAGAGACTAGGGGTCATAAACAGCAGCCATTTTTTATAGTAGTAGTCAGGGGCGCATTAAGGTTGTCCTGGGCCTCGGGGCATATTGTTTCCCTTGTTTCTTTATTACAATGCATATTTTACATTTCTTGCCGTGTCGTATATTTCAGGTGACATTGTACATTTCAGACTGATCAGATCATTTGCTTGCGCAAATCTAAAATTGTGGCCAGTCTATGTTATGTAGATTAGAATTGTTAGTTGAAATCTAGTAAACTTTAAAAGAACTATACATTTTTACAATCCAAAAAGTATTTAGGGCCTTTATCACATTTAGTATAGTATACAACAATATATTGTATTATTCAGGTATTTTATAATATTAAGGAACATCATTGATTAAATCTAGACAGGCCCCATTTCCAGCAGCCATCACTCCAACACCTTGTCCTTGAGTAATCATGCTAAATTGCTAATTTGGTGCTAGAAAATCACTTGCCATTATATCTGTGACGGAAGCAGGATGAGATGGATTAAAATGCAGAAACAGGTTTAATTACAGAATCCAAAACACAGAGGGCAAATCCAGAGAAGCGAGGTTAAAAAACAGTCCGAAGTCAGAGCCAAAACGATCTGTCCAATAAACAAACAGACGGGACAGGGAAAAAACAAACACGAGAACGAACGCTGGTAACACAATAGGTTTTCTATGGAGTTAGCTAAGCATAGGAAAAAAACATCCAATAACCAACAAAGTCAGAAGTGAACAGGCAGGGTATAAATAGAGTCCAAACAGCACAGGTGAAACTAGTATTCAGGTGATTGAGCATGAGTGTGGGAACCGGAAGAAGTGGGGTGGCTAGAACTGGAGTCCATGACAATATCAAACAGTCTAAAGCTATTTTGTTTTTTAATGAAGCTTAACAGTTTATTTTTGTTTGTTTTTGAGTTGCCACACTATGCAATAGACTGGTATGACTTTAGGTCAATATTAGGTCAAAAATGGAAATGGTTTCTCTAGAAACTCATCAGTCTCTCATTGTTTTGAGGAATAAAGGCTATACAATGCTTGAAATTGCCAAACAAACTGGTGAGTTCATACAAAGGTGTACTTTACAGTCTTCAAAGACAAAGGACAACTGGCTCTAACAAGGACAGAAAGAGAGGTCTCTAGTTCGAGAAATAGAAGCTGACAGCTTCATTGAATTCTAGCCGCTCAACACCAGTTTCATACACTTTTGAAACCGAAAATATAAAAGAAAAGGTTAGAGTGAGCAAAGAAACACAGAGATTGGACAACAGATAATTGGAAAAGAGTGTTTTGGATCTGAACTCTATTGAGCTTTTGTGAATTCAGCTAGATTAAAAGGTGCATGAGAAGTGCCTGACAAGACACAAGCCACATCTATGGCAAGTGCAACAGGAAGTGTGGGGTGAATCTCACCTGAGTATCTGGACAAACTGACAGTTGGAATGCCAAGGATCTGCAAAGCTGTCATGGTTGCACGTGGAGGATCTGTTGATGAGAAATCTGAAGTAGTTTAAGAAGTTCTGAATTTTTGGAATTTTTTTTTCAAATTGTAAGTAATTTTTCATGTTTGTTGTGATCAGTTGAATGCAACTTTGGTGAATAAAAGAAACGTCTAGGTTACTGTTGTAACCTCCATTCCTTGACTGAGGAAACGAGACGTTGTTTCGAATGAAGCGACACTAGGGGACTTTCTTGAAGGCCTCAGTTACCTCTGAACTTGAGAAAAGGCCAATGAGAATTTGGCAGACAGAATTTGCATGTCCCTCCCCCAGACATACGGGTATAAAGCGAGGGAATCATGCATCTGTTCATTCAGGTTTTGCACTGAGGAGCTGAGAACAAGTTTCGGCCATTGCAGTGGCTCAGTTCAGCGTCGTGGCCGGGGGGGATACAAAGTCTCATTCCCTCATCAGGGAACAGAGGTTACAACAGTAATCTAGAGATTCCCCATCTGTTGCCCACTTCGACGTTGTAGGGGTCCCTATTCAATCACACCATGCGCTGAACTGTGTACGTGAGCTGCTGACGCAGGTGCGGGCAGGCAGTTGTGTGCCAAAGCAACAGGCTGCATCAGACTGACCATCCTGTGGAGCACCTATTCCAGTACAGAGTCATTTTAGTACCCGTAGTGGGTCTGGTCGGGGAATTTCTCTGAACTTAGGGCTAGGAAGGAAGAACATCCAGGGAGCGCAAATCTAGTGGACTCTCCCGGGGGAAAAGAGCGCACGTGATCTCCTCAGTGGAGGGAAAATGTGCAAGCAGAACACCCAGTCAGACGTTCCGCATTCCCGAGTTCTACGTGCTCGGACCTGAGAGAACATGGGTCGAGACTGACTCAACGCTGAGATGGTAAAAACTTGTGAAGGTATTGGGTGTTGCTCGCTGCTCTGCAAATGTATGCTAGGGAGGTGCTGTTGGCCAGTGCCCACGAGGATGCCACACTTCTCATCGAGTGTGCTCGAACCCGCAAGGGGGTGGGCACGGCCTGGGTGTGATAGGCCAAGGCGATCAACGACCCAGTGGGAAAGCCTCCGTTTAGAGACAGTGTTCCCTTTCCGCTGTCCACCAAAGCAGAGAAAGAGCTGCTCAGAACATCTAAAGCTCTGCGTGAGGTCCATATAGGTACACAAAGCACGCACCGGACACACCAATGAAAAGGCTGGATCTGCCTCTTCCCGGGCAGCTTTGCTTGCAGGTTCGCTACCTGGACCTGAAGGGGGTCGTAGGAACCTTGAGCACGTAGCCCAGTTGTGGTCTTAGGACAACATGGGTGTCTGCCGGACCGAACTCCAGGCAAGTGTCGTTGACAGAGAATGCTTGCAGGTCCCCAACCCTCTTGATGGAAGCGAGTGTGATCAGGAGGGCCGTCTTCAAGGAGAGGGCTCTGAGCTCGACTGATTCTAGAGGCTCGAAGGTGGGTCTCTGAAGTCCTTAAAGGAGAGATCCTATGAGCGAAATAGGCATTGCTTGGGAGGGTTCAGCCTCCAGGTGCCTCTAAGGGACCTGATGATCAGATTGTGCTTCCTTAGGGACTTACCATCCACTGGGGGACAGCCTCTCCTCCAGCCTCTCCTGCAGGAATGAGAGCACTGACATGACTGTGCATCACTGTGGGACTTCGGATTGGGAAGAACACCAATTCACGAACAAGCGCCACTTCAAGGCATGAAGAGGGAGCTCTGGCTTGGTTGATCATGTCTATGACAGCATGTGGTAGGCCACTTAGATCTTCTGCATCCCGTCCAGGGGCCAGACGTGGAGGATCCAGAGGTCTTGGTGCGGTTGCCAGAGTGTGCCCTTTCCCTGAGAAAGAAGGTCCTTCCTCAGGAGAATTTGCCAGGTAGGGGCTGTCATGAGGAGCGTGAGATCCGAGAACCAAGTCTGTGTGAGCCAATAGGGGGCCACCAGAGAAGCAATTGTGCTGAGAAAAAAAAAACTCAAAGCACTTACCTTGCTCCGCGTACCCCAAGGGGGTGGTAAAGTGAGTGAGGAGGAGGTCCTATGGAGGCGTTCTCTAGACTCATCAGAACTGGCCCTCTGGGAGTCTACAGTCTAGGGCGTGGAGGCGAAGGGGCCGCATCCATGGTGCCGCGACTGTAGGTGCTTGGTGCCATACTGCCGTGAGAACGGTGTATGGGGGCACCGGTTAGGTGACCAAAGGAGTGGGGGATCCCTTTATACCCATATGTCTGGGGGAGGGACATGCAAATTCTTTCTGCCAAATTCTCATTGTCCGTTTCTCAAGTTCAGAGGTAACGAGGCCTTCTAGAAACTCCCATAGTGTCACGTCATTCGACACAACGTCGAAGTGAGAGACAGACGAGGAACAATTTCTGTCTGTACATCTGTACATTATTCCAGACTTTTGGCCACCAGTGTAGATTTAATTAGTACATTCTGGGACCACCAAATTGAGCATCTCTTCACTCTCAACAGAAGTGATAAGTGATTGGTGATAAGTGATTAACAATAGTGGTCCTGAACAATATGAATTAAGAAATAGATAATTCACAGCCACTTCAATCTAACAAAGCTAATCATCCATATTTAAGTACCATATTGTCCCCGAAGTATTAGATGTAAATTATGTGTAAAGCACCAGTTGAGAGGTGCAATGTTTGAGGTCAAAGACAAAATCACAGACTGTCAGACAGTCGAGAAATAGGCTGGGCATCAACTTTGCAATTGTAAACCACACCTGTGAACCAAGCAGGAATTTTACATCACACTGATATACCACATTTAAGTTGGAATGTAGATACTTTAAACTGGCTAATTATTACTGACCCCAGGGGGTCTACGGACCTCAGTTTGAGAAATGCTGCTTTGTAGGACTTTCTGTCCATTTTGTCTCTCATGCCTCAAAGAACGGGATAATTTTACACTTAAAGAATGGTGCCACTGCATTTTAGCATATTGTCTAGGCCTGTTGGTAAGCACACCTCCTGTTTACTGTGAATAAACTTCATAAGATCAAGTGTTGAGGAATAATGTCAAGAACAATTCCATTAAATTGAAACTCACTAACAGCATGATATCTGTGTACTACCAGTAATATGCCTGCATATTACCAAGTGCTCCATTTAAAAATCTCATAGTGAGAAAGCAGCTAATGCATTGTGGAATTATGCTGATGGGACCTACAGTTATCTTCAGTATTGCTATTCATTTAACACCAATTGCAAATGCAAAGCTGAATATGTTGTTGGTTATGGAAACAACATACAGGTGATCAACAAAATGTAATTTCCCTGTACATGTGGATGGGAAAGCAATGCTTGTTGTTAAGGAGATTATGATATGACCCTACAACATGGTAAAGATATTGATTCACATTTTAAAACCTGAATTTGGTAAAGAAGAGGCTCCATTATACTTGAGAGTGGTACATTTTAAAAGCTAAATCCTAGTTGTCCTGAAGCATTTACTCAAACATGATTGGTAGTGAAGAGCCTTGAGTTTCTATTTTTGTCTGAAATAAAATGGCTGTTTGGTTCAAGGTCTGCCGCAAGTCTGGTTTCAGTGCAGTAAATATGAAGCTCATTTTCTATATATTGGAGAGATACACTCACCTAAAGGATTATTAGGAACACCATACTAATACTGTGTTTGACCCCCTTTCTGCCTTAATTCTATGTGGCATTGATTCAACAAGGTGCTGAAAGCATTCTTTAGAAATGTTGGCCCATATTGATAGGATAGCGTCTTGCAGTTGATGGAAATTTGTGGGATGCACATCCAGGGCACGAAGCTCCTGTTCCACCACATCCCAAAGATGCTCTATTGGGTTGAGATCTGGTGACTGTGGGGGCCATTTTAGTACAGTGAACTCATTGTCATGTTCAAGAAACCAATTTGAAATGATTCGAGCTTTGTGACATGGTGCATTATCCTGCTGGAAGTAGCCATCAGAGGATGGGTACAGGGTGGCCATAAAGGGATGGACATGGTCAGAAACAATGCTCAGGTAGGCCGTGGCATTTAAACGATGCCCATTTGGGACTAAGGGGCCTAAAGTGTGCCAAGAAAACATCCCCCACACCATTACACCACCACCACCAGCCTGCACAGTGGTAACAAGGCATGATGGATCCATGTTCTCATTCTGTTTACGCCAAATTCTGACTCTACCATCTGAATGTCTCAACAGAAATCGAGACTCATCAGACCAGGCAACATTTTTCCAGTCTTCAACTGTCCAATTTTGGTGAGCTCTTGCAAATTGTAGCCTCTTTTTCCTATTTGTAGTGTAGATGAGTGGTACCCGGTGGGGTCTTCTGCTGTTGTAGCCCATCCGCCTCAAGGTTGTGAGTGTTGTGGCTTCACAAATGCTTTGCTGCATACCTTGGTTGTAACGAGTGGTTATTTCAGGCAAAGTTGCTCTTCTATCAGCTTGAATCAGTCGGCCCATTCTCCTCTGACCTCTAGCATCAACAAGGCATTTTCAGCCCACAGGACTGCCGCATACTGGATGTTTTTCCTTTTCACACCATTCTTTGTAAACCCTAGAAATAGTTGTAGCGTGAAAATCCCAGTAACTGAGCAGATTGTGAAATACTCAGACCGGCCCGTCTGGCACCAACAACCATGCCACGCTCAAAATTGCTTAAATAACCTTTCTTTCCCATTTTGACATTCAGTTTGGAGTTCAGGAGATTGTCTTGACCAGGACCACACCCCTAAATGCATTGAAGCGACTGCCATGTGATTGGTTGATTAGATAATTGCATAAATGAGAAATTGAACAGGTGTTCCTAATAATCCTTTAGGTGAGTGTATATTACAGAGTCACTTTCTTGGCACCTAATAACTGCAATGTTCCTTCTATTTATCAATGCTGCCATGACAGTAGTTCCACGTCACTTGTTAGAAAACAAGGTGTACCAATGCACATTGTGAAGTAAAAATGCTTCACTTTGCAAAACTTTCTAGTATATGGGGGTTATATAATGGTTTTTGATACACTTAAAACACACCATTATTACACATCCTGTAAGCAAAATCCTGAGACATGGTAGAATACCTTAGTATAGGTGAATTATATGGCAAAACACTTTCTTTATATTATCTGTTTTATGACAGACAGGTTTGGCTTAACAATGCTCTCTGGATGCACCAAAATAGAATTTCTGGGCCGATACAGTCAACTGATAATTCACAGCTCATTGTGGCCGAAACAATAATGAATTTTTTTACTTGTTGCACTTTAACCCATTAAACTGAAACTACAAGCTATTTAACCTCCTGCGACCCTGCATACACATGCATGGATGTTGTTTTTGGCTTTACAATATGCAGTGTATCATTTTAATTAATTGGAACCAACTGATATCAGTTCAGAAGACTCTGGGCTGTCAGTAAAGGGTTAAACTTTTGATGCTATATACAGGTGAAACTCGAAAAATTAGAATATCGTGCAAAAGTTCATTCATTTCAGTAATTCAACTTAAAAGGTGAAACTAATATATTATATAGACTCATTACAAGCAAAGTAAGATATTTCAAGCCTTTATTTGATATAATTTTGATGATTATGGCTTACAGCTTATGAAAACCCCAAATTCAGAATCTCAGAAAATTAGAATATTACATGAAATAAATAAAAAAAAAGGATTTTAAATACAGAAATGTCGGCCCTCTGAAAAGTATAATCATGCATATGTACTCAGTACTTGGTTTGGGGCCCTTTTGCATTAATTACTGCCTCAATGCGGCGTGGCATGGATGCTATCACCCTGTGGCACTGCTGAGGTGTTATGGAAGACCAAGATGCTTCAATAGCGGCCTTCAGCTCTTCTGCATTGTTTGGTCTCATGTCTCTCATCTTTCTCTTGGCAATGCCCCATAGATTCTCTATGGGGTTCAGGTCAGGCGAGTTTGCTGGCCAATCAAGCACAGTAATACCATGGTCATTGAACCAGGTTTTGGTACTTTTGGCAGTGTGGGCAGGTGCCAAGTCCTGCTGGAAAATGAAGTCAGCATCTCCATAAAGCTTGTCTGCTGAAGGAAGCATGAAGTGCTCTAAAATGTCCCGGTAGACGGCTGCGTTGACTCTGGACTTAATAAAGCACAGTGGACCAACACCAGCCGATGACATGGCTCCCCAAACCAACACAGACTGTGGAAACTTCACACTGGACTTCAAGCATCTTGGCTTGTGTGCCTCTCCATTCTTCCTCCAGACTCTGGGACCTTGGTTTCCAAATGAGATGCAAAATTTGCTCTCATCAGAAAAGAGGACTTTGGACCACTGAGCAACAGACCAGTTCTTTTTTTCTTTAGCCCAGGTAAGACGTTTGACATTTGAAGCCCATGTCCAGGACCCGTCTGTGTGTGGTGGCTCTTGATGCAGTAACTTATTTGAATGGCCTTTTCCTGACAATCCTCTCCAGGAACTTTTTCTTCCACACTTTTCCCTTCCACTTAACTTTCTATTAATGTGCTTTGATACATCAATTTGAGAACATCCGACTTCTTTTGCAATTACCTTTTGAGGCTTTCCCTCCTTGTGGAGGGTGTCAATGATGGTTTTCTGCACAACTGTCAGGTCAGCAGTCTTCCCCATGATTGTGAATTCAACTGAACCAGACTGAGAGACCATTTAAAGGCTCAAGAACCCTTTGCAGGTGTTTTGGATTAATTAGCTGATTAGAGTGTGACATTTTGAGCCTACAATACTGAACCTTTTCACAATATTCTAATTTTCTGAGATTCTGAATTTGGGGTTTTCATAAGCTGTAAGCCATAATCATCAAAATTATATCAAATATAGGCTTGAAATATCTTACTTTGCTTGTAATGAGTCTATATAATATATTAGTTTCACCTTTTAAGTTGAATTACTGAAATTAATGAACTTTTGCACGATATTCTAATTTTTCGAGTTTCACCTGTATATATAGGTTCAACTAGTTACAAATAAAAAGGGAAATCATGCTTAATAAGTTTGTGTATGAATACATACAACAGACAACAGAATTACTGATTCAAGGGTTGCTTCCTGTGGCCGTGATTCAGCTAAGCTTTAATATGTTATTATGCATTTAATCTGCATAATGTGAGAAGCACAAGGACTTCTTATCTGAAGGTCCTTATAGCTGAATATTGAAATTGGTTTTCATGAACCATAGGCTGCAAATGTAATGAGAAGCTTGTCTGCATAGATATATTGTTCATAGAGTAAATGGACCTCTGTGCTGTCGAGAGAATGGTCAGAAAAAAAGAAAAAAAAAATCTCTCAAATTTACAGCACAAATATAAAACACTCTTTTAATCTACAAGGCTATATTGGTGCTCATATTCAAGCCATTATCAACAGAGACAGATGAGGCATGTAGGAAGTGATGTAGATGATTCAGATTAAATAAATATCAAGATGTGGCACAATGGTAAAAGGTGTATTTTGAGCACATGATTGCACAGAAAAATAATAAAAAAATGGACCCTTAGACAGAATATTAAGGACTGATGGCATCAGTCCCCATTCACTTCCATTGACGTGACCGTGGCAATATTTTTGCAAAACAAAATGATGTGCTTCATTACGCGTTTAGCTGCAGTTTCCCAGTGAAATGACCAGCAAGGGGTGCCAAAAGCGAGTGAAACGGTCTCGTAATCAGACAAGGTTTTTAAGGTGAATGTTAGATGGAGCGAAACATGCCACCTAAACCTTTAACCTAACACTAAACAATATTGTCCCAAAAGGGAATGAGAGGTAAAAAAAACAGAAATCCTACCTCTAAACCAACATCTAAATCTAATCAACAGTGTCCTAAAAGCAAATTTTCTGACGCAACCATGTAATTTCGTGTTGCTTCTATGATGCATTTGGCTCACGTGTTAGCTTGCGTGCTGGGCTCGAACCTTGAACCTTGGAATTCAAAGTCCAACACTCCATCAGGTGAGCTACTTCGGAAGCTAATCATGTTGGAATAAGTGTGTAAATGTAGGTAGGTCTGTAAATTAAGTGTTAAAATGTATAATTGTTTAAATGATGCGTTACAGTAAAAGTGTTTCGATGTCATAATATAGCATTGTTTGGGAAATATGTGTTCATTAAGTCAAAATCAGTCATTTTACACTTGACTTGAATAAAGTGAATAAAATGCACATTTGTTTTAGCACCTCTAGTGTTAATTCCACCAGGACACTGGGATGAAATGTAGAACACAGCACGTACAGTAAATGTAGTTATTGTAACATTCATTCTATGAGACTTGGTTGCTTTCATTGTTTGGGAAAGAGCTATGTCAACATTCTTCCAAATGTATCCTCGTGTTACACGAAGAATGACAGAACTTGGGAAACTGACCTTTTAATAAATGGCTGAATAAGTGTGTAGATAACCATATTCATCAAATGCATATGTACTTTCTGATTTGCTTTCAGAAATACACACTGGCTGCGACCTCACAAATTTTCAATAACCATGCCTACCTTGTTCTCCTTTAAAATCTTTTGCGACATGATTGTGAAATAACCGTTTTTTCCCTATGTAATTTCCTATTTTGTTTGACAGTCTTAGGTCACGCAATATGCAATTTAATTTAGATGTGAACCACATGTCTGTAATTACTGATAAAATCAAATAGAGGACCCCAAGTGTGTTTAAAGCAATGCAATGTGTAGTGTAAGGATGCAAAATTATTATCTAGTGTAATCATCATGATGCAGTGAACTTCAGTCCTATATTTTAAGCACTGATTGCAATCTGAGAGTGCACTTAAACATTTAAATTTCTTACCCCATCACCAGCAAAAAAATGTAAATAAATATATATATATATGAGAGAGAGAGAGAGAGAGAGGTTTAGGAATTTAACAAAATGTGTCCTTCATATAGAGTAGGTGTGCATGTTTTCATTTGAAATTTGATCCTAAGTTTCCTACTAGTCCGTAATGTACAGATTTAAACTTGTATGCCCAGTGGAACATCTCCTTTCCATTTTAGTGGCTTAAAGATTAAACAAATGGCCATCACTTCTTCCAAGTACAAAGGTAAACCCAACATTTTTCCACATAAAAAAGGCAAACCTGTAACAGATGCTAACAGTTTCTTTGATAAGAAGAGAAGTAAAGCTTTTAGGAACAGGCAAAAAGTCCCATAGTTAGCATGGTTAAAAAACATCGGCTGGCCAGGGAGGTAAGAACACATCACTTGATGGCAGTAACTTCCATTATAGCACGAGCCAGAGATGGGGACTCGAGTGGTATTCGAGTCAAATTTTAATTGACTTCAGACTCGACTTGACCTAAAATGACTTCCGACTTGATTCGACACAAAGGACTCATGAATGTTTACATTTACATTTATGCAATTGGCAGACACTTTTTTCCAAAGTGACTTACAGTGCACTTATCACAGGGACAATCCCCCCAGAGCAACCTGGAGTTAAGGGCCTTGCTCAAGGGCCCAACAGCAGCATATTGGTGGTGCTGGGGCTTGAACCCCTGACCTTCTGGTCAGTAACCCTGAGCCTCAACCACTGAGCCACCACTGCCCCCCAAAAAAATAAATATCTCAAGTCTTTAAACCTTAACTATTAATATCTTAAAGGAAGAATTTGTGTTTAATTTGTAAGGTTTTATTAAATTTGCTTCACATTTCCCAATGTGTCATGATCAATTAGACCTTTATCATCGAATTTGTTTATGTATTTTTTCTGGGCGATAAACTTTTGAGTAATTTTCTATATTTAGCTCATGCTCTACATCTAGAGTAGACGATAGAAACTGGTTGCAAACACAACCAGTTCGGCAAAGTAATACACACAACTAGCTACCGGAATCACAGACATGAAATCAGCCTGTTAGGAAGTATTAGCAGGCAGCCATGCAGTCATGGAAACCAATCAGGCGCGGTAGCCACTAGCCATTAGCTAGCTATCTGGCTAATTTAATATTCTTGTGTACCAGACAAGACAGCACTGGCAATGCAATACAACAGCTGTCAACTGAACACAGCAACAACTTCAACATCAACACAATTGCTGGTTATTTATTTACTATTTAGTTAAAAAAAATTTCATGATCCATAGCACTGTCACAGGCAAAAAACATTTCTTCTCGTGATGTTTATTGCCGGCAGTGTTGGCAACTAGTTTCAATGGAAAGTAGCTAAAGCCTGCTCGAAAAGTCGCTAAATGTTGCTAGATGATGTCATTTGCTAATTAACATATCCGTGACGTCACCTCGTCTCATTTGCATTTTGCATAGTGTCTGTCAGCGTCCGCTCTTTACATGTGTTTGCTTCTCTGTGCTTACCGTAAATACTGTAATACCCTATTAATTCCCTATATACAAATGTAGCAAAATGTAAAGTTTGTTACGTGTTTGAATAAAGTACAATGAACAAAGTTGTCTAAGTAAGTGTCTGAACTCATATTCAGAAACAGGAATGAACAACTGTCTAAAAATCTTTTGTGATTAAGTGCATGAAAAGAATAAAACATAAACGGTCATATTAAGCTCTTTAAAAGTAAAACTAATGGGGAGCAAACTATACAGATTCGTGATTGGTCATTGACAACGCTGTTTGCATACATGCAGCTCATTCACGATGTCAGCTGCTGTGCGGTCAACGGATTGTGCTGCTCCGCCTTCTCGCCTGCTCACCTCTCTCTCTGTGAGTCTCACTTATGGGAAGCCAAACAAACCAAAAGTGGGACGAGACAGCGGGGGTTTACAGAGCTTGCGCCGCGCTGACATGTCATCTGCGCGGTTCAATGGTCCGAGCCGCGCGGCCGATTCATCAGCGCAGCGCGGACGTATTTCCTAGTGACACCCAATGGGCAGCGCGGCGCGAACAATCCTCACCAGCGCTGCGCTGACCAATTTAAACAGTGCAGCGCAAACCATACATGCAAATAAATGTACAATAAAGAAACCCCTCCTTCCTTACAAGTTCGCGCCGCGCTGCCCATTGGGTGTCGCTAGGAAACATGTCCGCGCTGCGCTGACGAATCGGCCGTGCGGCTCGGACCATTGAACCGCGCAGATGACATGTCAGCGCGGCGCGAGCTCTGTAAACCCCCGCTGTCTCGTCCCACTTTTGGTTTGTTTGGCTTCCCATACTCACTGAACAGAGTAGATGCAGAGAGAGGTGTGCCTTTGTGTCCGGGCAGGAAATCAAGACCACGTGCTCGCGAGGCAGTATTGGTGACTTTCTTCTAAGGAAGTAGCTAAGGTTTGTCCAAAAATTCACTAGATTTGTCGCTAGGCGCTTTTTTGAATTAAAGTCGCTAAAGAGGTCTGAAAACTCGCTAAATTTGTTGCTAAATTGGCAACACTGCCGGTTGGCAATCCAGTTTATGGTGCATTACCGCCACCTACTGACCAGGACAGTGAAACGACACAAGAAAGTATTTCAGTGGAGTCAAACACAATGAAACTGGCTACATTTCACCAAAAAGAGGTAACGCACCTTATGTATAATTAAATCCTAGACTTAGTGTACTTTAAAGATAGCTTAACCTATGGAGTTTACTTGTAAAAAAAACAAGTTATGTTTAATTAATTCTTGAGGTCTAACAAACATGTGGAATGTAGTTATGTCCCTATTAATGTACAGTGTGTGTGTATATATAATATATATATATATATATGTGCATTGCTTGTGTGCGCATTCTAAGCCTTGTTGAACTGACTGTGAGAAAAACTGCAGCACCTTTCTTCCAAGTTAATTAAGTCAATGAAATCATAAAGTAAAATAAATAATATAATAAAAGTACAGGTAGAATCCCATTAGTATCCCAGATTTTTCAAAAATCATATATTTATCATTTTTAAGAAGAGTATAAATAAATAAATAAAATTATATATATATGTATGTGTAATGTTTAGTGAATTGAGACTCGAATCAGACTCGGGACGAAAGACTCAACCTTAAAGACTCCAGACTTAACTTAGACTTCAGATGAAAGATTTGTTAACATCTCTGGCACTCTGGAACTCCTATCAGTTGATCTCGGAATCAGTTTATTTGGCTGAAAACAAGGCTAATTGATTATTTTATGGGATAATTCCAAAGAGTGTGCTTATCTACTGCTCTTCCATAATGAAGTGCCCAAGGACAAAGCTTCTGAAATCAATTAAGAACATAATGCTTGTTGCTGGGGATTGCAATACTGAGACTGGTGTTGTGTCCGATATCGCTCCCGCTTCCCCGTATTGCACACTATATTGGATATCAAGTAATTTTGTTGTGTTGTCCGATGCTTAGTGAGCAACTTTTGTATGCTACATAGTGCACAAGGTTGTACCCTTTTTTCACACTATCAATGGAACCACAAATCTGGCAAAATATGTATGTTTAGTTATAATACTGTTATCATTATGTTCCAAAGGAAGATACATAAATGATCAAATATATAACCTATGTTTTATGAAACAGCTATAGAGCCCTTCTGGCACTTGGTATTTTAATAAACTCCAAATTTGCCCACTCATCTTTGTACACTCCTTCCCCATATAGTGCACTGTGTGAAATTCACCATACAGGGAATAGTGAATGAGTAGACCAGTGAGTAATTTCAGATGCAGTCGGGGTCTCACCAATGCACATTAAATATATAAACTTATGCCAGATAAGGCAGTTATTTTAGTTTCCCCAAAACATTTAATGTAACGGCAAAGCAAGGAATTCTCTCCCAATTAACTATTACAAGTGGGCTGCATAACAAACATATGTTTGGTCTCATGAAACATTGTGATATTGGTGATCAACAGTCATTGTAGATCCTTTTATGAGTTTGTCTAAAATGTAGATCAAGATAGAGGTTTAATAATTAATATAACATGCTCAAACATGCTCTCTTGTTATAATGGCAAGATTTGGACACAAACTCAGACTGAATGCACAGATGTTACATCTCAAACTTTTTGCCCTCCATAGAGCTTGCCTTTAATTTCAGACAAAAAGAGCTGCCAAACAAAAGCTGATTTGTTTATTGGGAAAATCACCCAAAAAATCCCTAAAGAGTGCATCTGTGCCTGACTGAAAATGGTCTGCCATGGAGAATACTTGATGAGTACAAATACAGTAGATCATCTCCATATACAGATGGTCAACATCAAATGAGAAGATTGCAAATTTGTAAGCATGTGATTTCTGTAGTTTAATTTCTTAGCAATAGTTTGATAACAGTCATTATATGATGTGACTGGGCTGTTCAAGTCCTATCATCCTGACCCAGAAAAATTCAATGGAAATGAGAAAATAGAAAATAAATTGCATAAGAAACTCTAAATCAATGGCGACGATTGATGCTATGCTGTAATTACAGTGGTCTGAAAGACTAACAGGTGAAGAGGTGAAATGGAATCCAAATTAATCTTTCAGAATAAAGTTCTCGCACTAAACTTTGCCTTTGTTTGACATTTTAAAAATGCGATGTAGTTTTATTGATTCAGAGTAGAATCTTAGGAGGTTCATCCTAGAAGGTACTGAAGGAGATTTCAATGTATTCTAGACACATGTTGGCTGCTTCTCTTTCACTATCTTACCGACACATCTATTTAAATGAATAATAAATAATATTTATTTTAATTAATATTCCGGTTTGTCTTTTCGATTTAAAGGTAGCTGATTGTGACCCAAAGCTCAAAGAACCCAAACACAGGGCTGAAAAATTAATCAAAATAAAATCGCAATCGCAATATGACGTAGTGCGATTATCAAAATGCTATGTAAAGGATTGAAATTTTGATCTGTTTCTCACCCAAAGTGATTGCATCACTAAAGACACATCCAATTGCATTGTATGGGCCTACAGAGCTGAAATATTCTTCTAAAAATCTTTGTGTTCAGCAGAAGAAAGACAGTCAAACACATCTGGGATTGCATGGAAGTGAGTAAATGATGAGATCATTTTCATTTTGGGGTGAACTTTCCCTTTAATTAAATAAATAAATATGTGTGCTTGCTGCATTTACTGTACAGTGCATCCGGAAACTATTCACATCGCTTCACTTTTTCCACATTTTGTTATGTTACAGCCTTATTCCAAAATGAATTAAATTAATTATTTTCCTAAAAATCCTACAAACAATACCCCATAATGACAATGTGAAAGAAGTTTGTTTGAAATCTTTGCAAATTTATTAAAAATAAAAAACGGAAAACAAAATCACATATACATAAGTATTCACAGCCTTTGCCATGACACTCAAAATTGAGCTCAGGTGCATCCTGTTTCCAGTGATCATCCTTGAGATGGTGGTGGCGTAGTGGGCTAAAGCACATAACTGTTAATCAGAAGGTTGCTGGTTCGATCCCCACAGCCACCACCATTGTGTCCTTGAGCAAGGCACTTAACTCCAGGTTGCTCTGTGGGGATTGTCCCTGTAATAAGTGCACTGTAAGTTGCTTTGGATAAAAGCGTCTGCCAAATGCATAAATGTAAATGAGATGTTTCTTCAACTTGATTGGAGCTCATCTGTGGTAAATTCAGTTAATTGGACATGATTTGGAAAGGCACACACTTGTCTATATATGGTCCCAGATTTAACAGTGCATGTCAGAGCACAAACCAAGCCATGAAGTCCCAGGAATTGTCTGTAGACCTCAGAGACAGGATTGTATCGAGGCACAGATCTGGGGCAGGGTACAGAAACATTTCTGCAGCATTGAAGGTCCCAATGAGCACAGTGGCCTCCATCATCCGTAAATGGAAGAAGTTTGGAACCACCAGGACTCTTCCTGAGTGATTGGAGGGAAAGGGCCTTAGTCAGGGAAGAACCTTATGGTCACTCTGACAGAGCTCCAGCGTTTCTCTGTGGAGAGAGGAGAACCTCCCAGAAGAACAACCATCTCTGCAGCATTCCACCTATCAGGCCTGTATGGTAGAGTGGCCAGACGGGGATATTTTTCAGAGGTAAAAATGGCTGTGCACTGACGCTCCCCATCCAACCTGATGGAGCTTGAGAGGTTCTGCAAAGAAGAATGGGAGGAAACTGCCCAAAAATTGGTGTGCTAAGCTTGTAGCACCATACAAAAAAAGACTTGAGGCTGTATTTGGTGCCAAAGCTGCTTCAACAAAGTATTGAGCAAAGGCTGTGAATTTTATGTACATGTGATTTCTTTTTTTTTCTTTTATTATTTTTTTTTAATAAATTTGCAAAGATTTCAAACAAACTTCTTTCACGTTGTCATTTTGGGGTATTGTTTGTAGAATTGAGGAAAATAATTAATTTAATACATTTTGGAATAAGGCTGTGACATAACAAAATGTGGAAAAAGTGAAGCGCTGTGAATACTTTCCGGATGCACTGTATGTGTGCATCTGTGTTCTTTGTAGTGTAATACACAAACTCAAAGCATGCGTGAGGCTAATGAGCTGAGTGTGTTAAATTCCAAGCACTCTGGACTCACTAATTGCACATTTGTGTAATTTCAAATATCCCTGGCCACTGAAAGCGACTATCCAAATCCAAAGAAACTTCATAACATGGGTTTTTGTGAAAAGAAGAGTGGATGAGATCATTGTTCTGCATTAAAGGGTTATTGTGAACTCTATAAAAACAGAAAAATAGCTGTCTTATGCAGGTAAATGTTTTTGTTGTTGTTGATAACATATTGGCTTAATACATAATTGTTTTATAATAATTACACTAATAATAATAGTTGTTGCTGCACTTGGTAATATTATAAAAGAATATATATATTTCCATAATAATTTGTTAATAATTTCTTAAATTGTTATTGGGTTCCAAAAGAAATTATGAGAAAAATTGGGCAGAGACCCTATCACCAAATCAACAAAAATGGGTACACAGTGAAGAGATATAATATTAAGATGATGGAAATGTATGTTTTATTGTTTTTCATTTGGTCTGGTTCTTTTTAAGATGACTTAAATGTAAACACCCTTTATTGAACAATATTTCTATTGGCAGTAGAGCATGTTCGCTTATAACTTAATTGTGACTTATTTTTATTTTGTATTTTTTTAATGTTAATGGATATATTGCAGTTCAAATCGCAATCACAAATTCTTTCAAAATAATCGCAATTAGATATTTTGTCCAAATCATTTAGCCCTTCCCAAATGTATCATATAAGTAGTCCATATGACTCAATCATCATATTTTATGAGATGTAAGAAATAAGAAGTCATTCTTTCTGGAATATGAAGCAAAAGATGCATGGACTGCTTTTATGATACTTTTAGGTCCTTTACTAAGCTTTAAAATTAAGTCACTATTTGCCATTTTATTGATAAAAAAAATGTATATACATTTTTGGGACACCCGTCCAATGCCTGTTTTAATATTCATAAAAAATGTTGTGTTCTGCATAAAATAAGCAATACATAAATATACTGGATAAACTATTCCTTGCTAGTAAGAGTAATTATTACTATAGTGGGAAAATGGCCTAGTGTATTTATTACGCCGACTCAGTTGACAGTCACTTATAGTTATTTGAAAGGGAAGGAAATGCTTTGTCCAACATAGTTCCCACACACTTTGACATAACCTACCAACCTTTGTTCCCAGAGGCTTAAGGAGGTACCGTTCATGAGCACAGTGTGAATGTTAGCAGGCAAAAACTCCATTATCAACAAACTTAGCGTGACAAACCAAGCAACAGGCCCAACAGCTGTAAGCTAAACATGCCTCACAGGGCAAAACGGCAATCTTGCAGAGGCTCTCTTATTCTCTCCAAAGCAGTGCTGATACTTGGGTGGAGATTTCAAAAGAAAAGAAGCAAATTTCACTGCCTCCTGAAGAATGGGTGTCAAAAATTATTCAGAAGCGTTTCTCTCAAGAAAACTCTTTGCACACTATTTCACTCTTTGCATTTCAGCAAAATGTTTATTATCATATATCACTAAAGGTAATTTATCCATTGTACAGGCGCTGAGAAATGGCCTATGTCAAATCTGACTACAAGTCTACAGGGTTATAAAATTACATTCCACAGGCATAAAACATTAAGGATTACATTCCTCCATTCTTGAAATCTACTTTCAAAACATATCATTACCAGACTGTTACATATAGACATCAGAGGTGTGAAAAACATGCTGATACAAAGGTGGAATGGAAGTTCAAAGAATAACTGTGTTTGCATAAGCAATTTCACTGCTTATGACATAGCAGTTAATCAGATAAAAAGCGGCAAGCCTGTTTTGTCATGTGTTTCTGATGTCCTGCCTCTATGATAAAAGATTCAATCAAAATCTGTAAGGAATGCTGCAAAAGAGTTTCATGCAGTGGACTGAAATAGGGAGGCATTTGGAGTTTTTAACCAAATCTAATGTAAATTCCAATTCATTTTAATGTTTACACAGCTACTGGGTTAAAGGCAAATGGAATTATTGATAGACTTAATAATTGATTGTCTTGTTGATTATTGATAGTCTTAAGTGTAAGGTCATTGGGCAATTACTTTACACTTAAGACTATCAATAATAAACAAGCAACCAATACCATAATAGCAAGCCATTACATACAGTCTATTAAAGCCCCTGCACACTTCATACAAAATTGAAGAACGAATGGGTGTGAAGTATTTAACAACAAAATCTGGTAAAAAAAAAAAAGTGTTTTTCAGTTTGTTTCAGTGGTTCGTAACAGCTCGCTAGGACAAACTTTCTGGAAAACTTTGTACCGGATGCTAAAAACTTTCTTATTTCAATTGGTCCAAGTCTTCGGTAGTTGGGATCGGAACTCCACCTACTTTGATAAACATTCAGTCAGTCAAGATCAGTCAACATGAACACATGTTACCTACATCTGTACAATCGTTCACGAAGAGACATTTTCCAAGAACATGTCATGCGATTTGTTTTGTTGAATTAGTCCACAAGAGGAATCAAATCTAATCAAATACTCTCAAGTGCCCATTCACTCTTTTGTTTGATATGCTGCTTCACTCATGTGCCATAAGCAGTGAAAGCCATTCATAAATCTGCCTATAATAAGATGTACCTATCATCATTATTTTGTCTGTATTCTGCCCATTGGCACTCTTTTATACACCAATCTTTGCAGTAGTATCAGTGTCATCGTAAATTACAATAACGGAGTGTAACAGACACATATTATGGCCGTATATAGTGTGTTATGGCACTTTTCCACTGCACGTTACGATTCGACTAGCCTCAACTCTACTCTCTTTACTTTTCTGACCTTGCATTTCCATTGCAGTTTAGTGCCACCTCAACGTGGGTGGGATTATAGGCTGATCGTCATAGTTGCGCCGCCTCTAGTGCCGTGACATCACCTTAAACATGACACAAACTGACCAAAACAATAACACGACCGCTAGTTGTTAGCTACTAGCTCATTTTGCTACATAAAGAAGTTGTTGCATGGTGATTTTACACAAGTGTAACAGTTAAATTGGCCTGGTTGTTTTAGAAGCAAGCTTCCAGTAGCTGGTCAACTAAATAAACTGAAGCTTTCAAGCAGAGTATAGAGTTAACACAACAAAACATACCATCCTCCATCGTGGATCAACGCTAGTCCAGGGTACTCTCTGTCCCATTGCTCGCAGTTTTAGATAGCGTCCATTTGGTAAAACCACTTCCAATTTTCCTTCTTTTCCCACTTTTACGTTTTTTAACTTTTCCCTACACTGTTGGTAGGTCCGGTGGTAGCCGTGTGCAGCCAACAGCTGATACACTTCCTGAGAGACTTTTTAGTTTCACTCATCGCTAACGAGTGGACCGTCTGCACCTTGTTTATTGACCACTGCGTGGTTTTGCGCACATTCATTTATTTTTTCACAATTCGAAAGTCGCGTGAATAAATGATACTGCTATCGCTGTTACTAACTTTAAAACTAGCGGGTTGATGTTACGTGTCAGAAATCCAGTGATGCTGGTAGTGACGTTACTCCCTGACCAATCAGTGATCTGCAGGATTTTGACGTCCATTTAGTATCAGCTCGGCTCGCTTGGAACCTCGACCAAGGTGGCGCTAAAAAAATCGAGTTGAGTCGAGTTGTAGCGTGCAGTGGAAAAGCCCCATTAGTGCATTAGTGCCATGAATATAAAAGGTAAATATAAAGCATTATATACAGTTTGGCCCAAAGAAACGGGGCCACCATGTTTTATTGCTCATATTCTATGAGAATATTCAATGACCTTGATGCAAGCACTCAGATTTATTTAAATTAAGTAAAAACATTACTATGGATGTTTACCAAGGATTTGTTGACTAAAGGCCCCAGAACACATATGGAGAATTTCTTCTTCGTTCTTTGTACAGAGGTAAAAAAAAAGTTTGAAACAGCTGAGCAACGATATACTGTTTGCAAACCTTTTGGACACTGGCCACGCTGCAGGGGGAGGCATTTAGAGGGACATTTAAATATGAGGATGCTCAAGACTACATGTAAAACATGAACTAACATGACATTATAATGCGTTATCAACAACTGCATGCTTCATTTTATGAGAATAATTCACACAGGATTAGTAAAAGAAGCTGTTTTAACCACCGCGATGATAATTTAATGTAATGTATAGGGTGGCCCAAAAAAACGGTGCCACGATGTATGATTGCTCATATCTTAAAAATTCATAAAGGCGTTTGCGAGATTTATTAAGTACTTCTAACTTTATCTAAACAGAAAATTGACACCACTGTGACATCATTGTGAGAAACAACTTGCAACAAAAAAATAAATAAGCAAATCATTTTGCTAAGTTTTCAATGGCAGCAAACTCGTTTTGTTTTTGGGCCAAACTATATATTTATTCATTTGTAACAAGTTGTTACTCACGATGACATCATAGTGACGTAATTTTGTTGTGTGTTGCTGGTGTCTAAAAGGTTTGCAAACAGCATGTCATTGCTAAGCTGTTTCAAACTGTCACAGTTTGTAAAAAGGACCCAGGGATGCAGAAAACACAAATACAATTTATTGATTAAGTGATATAAATTGCAGAGATAAAAATGTCAAACAACAGATGAAAATTGCTGGAGATGTAGATAACAATGTCAGGATAATGACAGTGATAATCAGTGTGGGAACTCCAGGGTGAGAAACAGATGATTAAACAGGCAGGCAGTAATTCCAGGTAAGTAATCCAATGATAAAGTCCACAGAGCAGTAATCCAGCTGGCAAAGAGAGCAGAGGTAACTGGAGCACACTGGGCAGAAAAACAAAACAAGAGAAAAGCAAAAGAAAGGACAAGACAGAATCGATGAAACGGCAAGTCTGCATCAACAAAACACAACAAACATAAACAGAATGGTGCTTAGAATGGTGACGGTCCACCGACACATTTACGCATTTATGCATTTGGCAGACGCTTTTATCCAAAGCGACTTACAGTGCACTTATTACAGGGACAATCCCCTGTAGCAACCTGGAGTTAAGTGTCTTGCTCAATGACACAATGGTGGTGGGCACTTTGTTCTGATCGCCTGTCTGCAAAATGGCTTCTCTGGCGTTCATCCAGGTGCGATGGCATCTCTGGAGGAAAGCTTGCACAGACGGAACAATTGCGTCGTGTTCTTGAGAGGGGAACAGGCTGAACGGCATGACCAAGTACTCAACATGCCCAGTAGGGATATTAAAATCAGTCTTCCATTCGCCCCCTTCCATAATCTAGGTGGTAAGCATTACGTAGATCCAACTTTGTGATGACAGTGTCCCCCTGCAATAGTTATAAAGCAGACGACATCTATGGCAAAGGTTAAAGAATCTTCACCATGATGTCATTCAGCCACTGATAATCTGTGCAGGGTCTCAAGGAGCCATCCTTCTTACCAACAAAGAAAAACCCACCACCGGAGAAGAAGAGGAACAAATAATATAAGCTGCTAGGGAATCACTGATGTACTTCTCGATGGTCTCCCTCTCTGGAGCCTAGTGTCAATAGAGATGACCTAGAGCTGGAGAAGTACCAGGCAAAAGATCAATCGCAAAGTCATGTGGGCGGTGCGGAGGAAGAGAAGAAGCCTGGTACCTGCTGAATACCTCCCTCAAGTCGTAGTAAACCCAATGACATCCACCGGTTCCTCCTGTGAAGTAGAAAAGGTCAAGACTGGGGAGAGAGCAGAAACAAGACATTAAAACAAAAAGAAAGAACTCCACAATAAAAAAAGAACTATCTGCCCAGTTGACATGAGGGTTATGGATTTCTAACCACGGGTGTCCCAAGACCACTGGAACTGAGTGGACCGTGTGACATAAACCGTTAT